>NC_135875.1:25142140-25442140 GCF_031162955.1 Sander vitreus | reverse complement strand
ATTGTCCTCGTTCTCCTACTCCTCTCTATCTTGCTTGAACTGCCTCCATGTTTTGCAGAGTTCTCGCAAAAGAGGAGAGCTTACCTGCAGTGCTAAGGCTCAGACTGTGCCAATTACAGGTTTTGCACTTTGAATCAATCAACAATCAACCCTTTATGGTCATTTTTTGGGTGAGGACAGTTTGTTATTAAAGGACAACTCCATACCCCATACATAACCTTAACCAAGTGTTATAGCTGCCCCGCGCCAACCTTAGACATGTTGCTTTAATCCCGATTTTTTACTGACCTGAACCATATAGCGTATAGTTGCCTCGCGCAGATTTTGTAGATTGTGAGATCTCAAAACACTGGCACTGAACGTGTTGAATGATGATGTTCTTGTCTGGTGATGGGGTTGTGATGTTCATGTCGCATTCAGCGATTTCTGATTTGTTAATGAACATCAACGTTGTAATTACTACTGTGGCCGGGTTAGCTCAGTTGGTAGAGCAGGCGCACATATCGACACAGAAGGTCCAGGGTTCGAGTCTGACCTGTGATGATTTTCCTGCATGTCTTCCCCCCTCTCTCTCCCCTTTCATATCTAACAGTGCTATCCAATACAGCAGTGGTTCTCAAACTTTTTTCAATAATGTACCCCTTTTGAATAGTTTCTTTAAGCCAAGTATCCCCTGACCAGCGCTAATCGTTTTTGGTAGAAAAATAAGTGTTTATAAAGAGGAACAGTACAGCGCTGTCAGCGATAGGTTTACTAAACAACAGCCTTGTAACTGAAAAAAACATTTAAATGCTGATGAGAAAAGGAGACAAAAACTTGGAAAAAAATGGTAGAAAGAAAGAAGGAAGGCAAGAATAGGTCGAAAATAGTATCAAAAACTTCAAAAACAGTGACATAAGAAGAAACAAGCGAGAAATTTGTAAAAAGTAGGACAGTAGAAGGAAGGAAGGATAGATTAGGTCCAAAGAAGGAGACACAAATGTCACATTTTTGGTTGTAAAAAAAAAAAAATTCTACATAAAGAGGAACAATGTTCTGGACAACAGCCTTATAACTATTAAAGATTTTGTTAAATACCTCACGTACCCCCTGCAGTCCTCCAAATTACCCCTTGGGGTACACGGACCCCCATTTGAGAAACACTACAGTAAAGGGCGGAAATGCCCCAAAAAAAATGAAAATAAAAAAGTTGTAATTACTACTGAAAACGGAGACATATCTGACTTGCCACTTAATTATACGGAAGTGCCTGAAAACCAAACAAACTGGACGGCTCACGTCAGCCGCAACCCATCATTCAAGAACATTTAATGGGATATAGTGTTATAAGGTCAGTGCACAGTATTTCTAACACCCAACTCTGCAATCATACAACCATTTTGAGTTGTCCGTCAACTTGAGCACAAGTCATAAACATAGGAATCCCATCTCTAGAATAGAATAGTAATTTGTCATTGCTTTACAGACAACGAAAAGCAGTTTAGCAGCTCCGCATTGACAGCATAACACATCATTAAAAACACAAACAGCCATGCCAGGTTCAAAAAAATAAATAGATTGAAGTTAAAAAGTCGCATAAGGGATTAGGGTAGATGAACAGTGCTGACAGACAGACAAACCGGCAGCACGCACAAAAAAAACATCCCTTCCAATTGACATCAATTGAATCAAAATTGATCTTACAGTTTTTGCCTGTGACTTTATCAAGCTAACTGAGAAAACAGCAAGCTCTTGCTTTAAAATAAGTGCTTGAAACTGCAGATATTCCTGTGTCTTGTTTTTGGAACAATTCTACTCTACTATATGCACGACATAAAACCATAATAAATCAATTTAACTCTAAGTAGAATATAATAATCACAACTATGTAATATATGGAAATGAAATGCTAATGAGTTCTATTCTGCAGATGTTTTTCCTTATTCTGTTGCTAATTGTTGACCTCAGGTATAGGATTTCATATACAGTAGTTAAGCCATCTTTTTACTTACCGCTACATAACAGGTGGGAGCAGCTCAGTTTCCACATAAATCATGCTGATAGCTTGGTGACCTTGCTGAAGTAAGCCTTATCTACCACACTTGTGAAACCACGTTTGAATTTTTCTACAAGCTAAGAAGGTCCTGTAGTGCACACAAAGCCAATATTTCAACACAAAGTAACACTGCCTACAGCTGTGTTCTTCTGGTGAGACTCGACTAAAGAACTAATAATCCAAACCGTAAGAAGTTGCTAAGATCAAATAAAAACGGCGGAGGTCTTGTCATTGAATAAAAGGAAGGAACAAGTCCGATTGTAATGCTTGCACCCAAGTGGAAAATCAGTCATCAGTTAACAAAAATCCTTTACAGCCACTTACTTGGAATACTCACGCACTCAAGAGTAATTAGGGCTTTATGAAGCACAGTTGATCTGGTTGCGTATTGATTCTATGAAACTTGGTAAGTCTTCAAAGAAACAAGGGTGTGTGTGTGTGTGTGTGTGTGTGTGTGTGTGTGTGTGTGTGCGCGTGCGTCCTCGCTAAATAAACCAAAGTAAAAAAAGATCTGTCTATCTGCCCCGTGATTCGGATCTACTCCAAAATGTATTAGGTTCTTCCATGGGCTATGCTACACCCATCCAATACGTCTCGTGAAAATTGGGCCAGTAGTTTTTCTGTCATCCTGCTGACAGACAAAACTGTTCAGTTGCTGCTTGTAGAATTCTTCAAAACCAAATTGTACCCCAAAATGACTTACAGAAGGACCCCAAACCACTTAATATGCACCTCCACTGTATAGCCTACTACTGACTTACAGTGTAGGCCACGTCTACATCAGAGGAAGACATTGTACTACTATATTTACCTGACAGAGAACGCTGCAGATTCAGAATGTAATCACTAAATATCACAATGAAAATGTGGAGTAATCAGACATTAGCGTTATGGACTCATGGCAGCGTGCTACCCAACTGCCCCGTTATGAGAGCTAATCAGCACATATCTGCGATCATCAACCACCAGAACCGGACCATATGTGTGCACGCGCGCAGAGAGAGAGAGAGAGAGAGAGAGAGAGACGTTGTGTCGTATGATCGTTAACACATTTAACACTTCAGCAGAGGTGTTCATTTCCATACAGGTTTAGTGGCTTGACGGTTAACGGTGAAGTATGGATTTGATTCGCGGGGGTATTTTGGCGACGGTAATGTTATTAGTCTTGTAAGTTAGCAGTACACTTAATTAACCCGACCCAGGGTGAGTCTGATGAAAACTGATGCGTCTGCCCGGTTCAACTCTGAGATTTTCTCGCATTGCACAGCGCTGTGAAGGAATAATCTCAGAGATTACGTTATGTTCACAGCAATTTAATACAATAGCAGGAAAAGAGTCTCCCCGCTGTTCTGAAGCGTTCTGCATGTGGCGTCTGTGTGTGATGTGCAGGTTACCTTCCCCCCAAAAACACCCACAAACACGGACACACATATACAGATACGTCTCACTTTATAAGATAGATATCCTGCATCACGCTCTGTCTGCCACTTGTTGTCTGTAGCTGGTTGTGCTTTGCATGTGTGGGATTCTGAATTGTCCTTAAATTCGGGAATTGTCGTTTGTTTATTCAAAGTCAAAGACGGTCCAAAGTAGGCCGTGTAGTATTGCACATTTTTGTGGGTCTGAGGTGTATGGCACATTTTAGCTGCCAAAGCTCCGCTGCTCTCTGTCTCTGGTCCACAGTGTGAGAGGGGGAGTAGCCAGCACTAGAGCACTAATGTGTGCTTCTTTTACCTATACATTTAACGATATCTTTTCGTTTTCGATATCTATATTTCTCGAAAAGCTCAAATTTGGTGGCCTCTGGCACGTACAAATGATGGTATTTCATCCTATACGCTCATCTTAATCATTGCATATTTTAATGAGTTTGCAGTTACCTGATTGTCAATATAGTGTAGTGAATTATTGTAAAGAAGATTTAAGCTTTGTGCGTTTTAGCCCTCACAGTCTGTAAATAGCTTTTAAAAGTTAGTAAAGTAAAACTACTCCTGGCAGATCAAAACTTAGAATACACCTTATTTATTATTTGGTTATTGCCTCCTTCAATGTGAGGTTTAACAAGACATGCCACTGATGGTTAATGGAGGCTTTTACATTACTAGAAACATAAATGCACTCATGTTAAGTTACTGCAGAGAGTTCTATGACATCACGTTTTATTCATAAAACATGATTTTGACAACATTGCCTGTTTAAGTTTGTGTTTGCAGTGCGTCTTTACGGAGCCCTGGAACTATCATAGGTAGTGAAAATAGTTTTGTGTGGCCTCGAGTTATCATTTTGTGTCGTACTGTAGCCTATATGGAAAATTCATCATTTTGTGTAATGACGACGTTCCCTGTCTGTGCAATCAATGCAATTCTAAATGTGTTTTGTCAATTATTTTACTAATCAAAACACTGAAGACGATTTTCCGCTCTTTGCTCTGCAGGACAAGCAGTGTCTCAGCTGAGAACGGGACGGACAGACAGACCGGCTCGTGTCTCGTCGCCATTGGTTTGAAGCGGGAGCTATAGTGGTTGTAAAAGGTTCATGCATAGTGAATCGCAACGTGTTCATCAAAAGTTTTTTATTAGATTAAAATATGAATGCGGTCAAGTAGCGGTTAGACTTAAATGAGGCTGTTTGGCCGGCAGCCGACGCTTATGGAAAGCTCTGCTCATATCAATCATGAAAACTTAACAAAACCCTTTATATTGAATGTGCACATGTCGAGACAATCTGACAATCACATCATTAGGCTATGAAAGCATATATTATTCATGTTGTAAGCAAATATGAAATTAAATGCAGAAATTAAAGTCAATTCTTTATAAAAAAACAAACAAAAAAAAAAACGTTTGGTTCTGTCGATAGGGGGTGCTACCACACTCCCCGCACCCCTACTTCCAACGTCTTTGAACAAGTCGGACATTTATGTTATTTTTGTTTTTACATTTCAAACATCTGCAAATCTTTCCTAAGGGTGGGAAAAAATGTTTTATCCACTATATATCAAAGTACTGTACACATTCATACTATTGTAACTCATTAAATACATTTACATTGTATTAGTCCAAATATAATGTTGCTGCTCAGTGAACCAATTTCTTCAAAAAGTTAACTTCAAACAGTCTTCATCTGCATATTTTCTCCAGCAGCTTCTGAATGGTTTTATACACTTTACACACGGTGGGGGAGGGCACCCCTTCTCTTCTCTGCTTCTCTTCATAGTCATCAGATTCATCTACCAACCGTTATAGAGCTGGCTCAGGTTTGCCTTGGACCAGCTCTTAGTTATGCTGTCATAGTTTTAGACTGCTGGGGGACTTCCTTTGACACACTGATCTCCTCTCTCCTCTCTCTCTCTTTCCATCTGTGTGCTTCCATGTCCCAGAAATGCTTGTTACTAACTTAGCTCTGGGGAGCTTATTCCCCGGAGTCCTTATGTTTTATCACCTCGCAGTCTTTCTTGGATTAGTGTGGCACTTAAATCATGGTTGCAGTCCTGCTCGGCACCCTGCTACGCCATGAAATACTACTGTGGTCTAGACCAACTCTATCTGTAAAATGTCTTGAGATAACTCTTGTTATGATTTGATACTATAAATACAATTTTAAAAATAACTATAAATGAAATTGTATTTAAATGTGAATCAGATATCTTTGACCGGTACAGTGCTGAAATGCTGTTAAAGCTAATATGAGCCGACAGACGTTTGTCACAGTTTAACATAATTTCACTCTCAGGCATTTTACGTCCATGTCCACCGTCAGGTTTTATAGCCGGACACACTCCCCTCCACTGCCTGCCCACTGAGTTATGAGTTAGCCATCAGAGAATACTACTCTGCTTAGAGATTTATACAAGCCTACAGGCCTGCATTATCACTGGATAATCAAAGGACTCTGTGGTAATGGTGCTGTTCTTACAGCTTAGAGCGTGGCCTATAGCTTATGTTTATGAGGCATGCTTGCAGATGATGAATGGATGGGTGTTAGATAGCGCTTCCATGATTTCAAACCAGCTTTTAAATTCGTAGTTTTTTTTACAATCGCTAAAATCCTTTCGTCCAATCTGTAGTAACATTTCCAAAACTCTTTTTAGAATTAGTTGCTGTACGTAAAAGCTCACCCAATACCCACATGCTGGATCTTTCCATGGGCGTGGGAAGCACTGAAAATGTGTCTATAATCTACTTCCCTCAAACGTTTTAACATGGTAGATGTCATTTCCTACATTTTGGTGTCTTTAGCTATGTTTTTAAGTTAATTGAAATATTAAGGTCACCAAAAGATTTCTTGTTTAGTTTTATGCCAACCAAGCTGCCTGGCTACTGTTAGCTTTTAACTCAAGAGAAAGTCTGCAGATTTTCTGTTCTGCCGTACATGCAGATGAATGTCTCCAGTACCTGGAGGTCCACGTTTACCCGCCAGTAAATCTCCCGTTGGATGACTCCCTTCAGAATGGTTGAAAATCGTCAACTTTCCCTCTTTAGTTTTTAGCTTAGTGCAGCGCCATAGCAACCATAAACAATACTGGCTTGGCTATGTCATCCTCGCCAGCTCCACACTCTCGTCAAAAATTGCCACGTCCAGTTGGCAAAAAAACAAGATGGTGATGCCCAAAGGCCATGTGTAAAACTCAAAAGAGATTTTTTGGTGGAGTATTACTATATACGCCCCTTTATCTGTTTCCTTTCTTAATTCTAATTCTGTCAGCAAAGCCAACATTCCATTTCCATCTCTTTTCACCTTTACTCCAACTTTACTTCCAGTCTTCTTCCTTCCTCACTCCATACTTCACTTACTTTATCTGGGTGTCACTGTGTCGGAATGTATTTGGAGCTAAATTATTCATTAGAGAACTGGAGGGCAATCAAAGAGACTGGTACCCCGGCATAGCCAGTGTGTGTACATGTGCACATGCTCGACAGAATGTGTAGATGCATGCATACTTGGTTTGTGTGTGTGTGTGTGTGTGTGTGTGTGTGTGTGTGAGAGAGAGCCGGTACAGGAGGGAGTATAACAGGCTGGAAGAAAGAGATTACATAGAAACCCGGGGGGAGCCGAACACAGAGCCCTGCAGCTCTCCTTACAGCCCAGAGAATGCTAATGTAATAGTAACGCATGTGTGTGTGTGTGTGTGTGTGTGTGTGTGTGTGTGTCCGTGTGTTTGTGTTTGTGTATGTATGGCAGTACAGAGGAGGATGTAGACTTGTTAGATAATGATTTCCCCTGATATAATCTATAATGCTGGTGTTGAAATTTGAATTGTCTGCTGTAACCTTAACTCACCGTTCTGCCCAAAGCAATTTGAGTTCAGTCAGAAATCCTATTCATGTCAGAAAACATCTTCAGCACTAAGTGATGCCGTTCACATTTTTCTGTTTGTGTTACAGTGTAACAGCTACTCCACCACCACTTTGTCCAATTAACAGGTCTGTTCTGCAAAGCTGAGAGGCCACAGTGAGTACCAACAGTCATGACGAGTTCAAAACTGGGGTAAAAACGCACACGCACACACACACACACACACACGCACACACACACACACACACACACACACACACACACTCCATGAGGAGCAAGTGTGCTTTATAAACGCTAATTACTCCTGACAAGGATACATACATACATTATTAATAGAAGTGCTTTATATTTGTACTAGAGCCTATATTCCTGACCAAAGCTCAATGAAATGTCATACTGTCCTTCGTGCTGGTCCTCTGGGGAGTTCCCTACTGGGGTGATTTCCACACTTATGGGGGTTTAAGTTCAGTAGAAGAAGATCATACTACTCTGTGGGGCAGACAGGAAGGGTGTTAACACTCTCCATGGGAGCATTCAATTACAGTCTGCACAGAGGGGGAACGCCAGCCAACACTATGTGGTGAATACTGATTTCAATGTTGCTACAGTAGATACAATTACTTCTATATGCACATGTAAAACCAGTTTATTATTGGGGAACAGGAAACAAATGAGTGAAGGAACAGCAAATGCAGCTGCTACAGGACACAAGTGCTCACTGAATGTCCTATACGTTACGCCCGCACATATGGCTAAACGTCGAGGCCGTGCCCCCTTTTGGGGGATAGAAAACAGACGACCCCATAGAAGTCATTGCAATTTGACATGTCTTTGGATCATAATTTTGACTAATGTGTATGGATTTATTTATTGTTGAACAAATATTTGTTTTATGCACGTCTAATGTTTATTTTGAGACCTTGCCTGAACCTCAGCCTTAAGGGCTGCGGATCCGCTCCAGAACGGCGGCTGAGTCAATAGGTTTCCATTAAAGTCAATGGTCTATTTTCACTGACTGCGGAACGGCTGCATTCCAACACTGTCCCAGCTCCGGCGATCTGCAGCCCTCCGGAGCAGATACGCAGAGCTTCTATTTTTACCGGATGCCGGAGAGCTCCGCAGCAATTCAGCACAGGGCAGATTGTGCGGGACAGGAAGTCGAGCACAGAAACAAAATAAAACATCCGGTTCATTTTGAAAATGAAATACACCGTGCTCACGGCGGATCATATTTCCCTGCACTACACTTTGAAAACGTCATAATGGGCGGAGACAGGCCCGAAGTCAACAGGTCAGCACAGAGTTGTTTCCCCTCTACTCCTCTGGATGGAAACATCCTGTTATATTGCGCGATCATAAGTGAACTAAATAAAGCGAGATCTCGTGGGTCCTCGTGACTTCAGCCGTCAGTCATGGCCGCAGCCGTTCCGCAACAAATCCGGACCTGGTGGGTATTGAAGAACGGCGGAGCACGGAGCCGACACGCAGCGGAGCCGATCCGCAGCCGTTCTGCAGCCGTTCTGCAGTTGGTGGAAGTCAGTTTTCCCCCTTATCAGTGGATCAATGCCGAGTGTCGACTGTAATTAATCAACCTGTTTTTAATAACCAACTGTTGGATCTATACGCAGACGTGTTAAGACAATGCTCCTCACCACCATCACACAACAACTTACTGAATGGGCATTCAGACAGCCGTGTTGGGGGGAACGTTTCAGGTATCGGTGAGACGTGAAATACATTACTTTTCATTGTACATTACATTTAGCTGATGCTTTTATCCAAAGCAACATCCAGTAAGTGCAATAAACCATGAAGGTAAAAACTCAGAACAGCAAGAATCCCAAAGTACATTAGCTTCAAATAAGCCCAACCACAAAGTGCACCAGATAATAGCCAGATGTGATGTAATTTGCTGTAAACATATGTATATATGTAGACATATATATATATATATATATATAGATGTATATATGTAGACATATATATATATATATATGGTAATTTTCTACTGAATCAGTCAAACATCCTCTGACTACCAAATGACTGACAAGCCTGCGCCAGCCGACGGATCCTCTTACTCTGTGTGAGCCCCAATGCAAACAGCTAACAAAGGCTCAGTATATCAGAAGACATGGATCTGACACTACAGTGTAAGGGGACATGCTTTTATGCAACATTTCATTTCCAGGGAGAAGACTTCCCACTTCCTGTAGGGTCTCAGGTGATTGACAGGAAACCAAGTGTAACAGAATGCGTAGCACACTTGCCCTGACAAACAACGAGTGATCAAACCGGAGCTGAGAGTGTGAGACAAATTGTCCTGATACACTGACTGATAGTGCAGTCAGAAGACAAGCTTTTGTGCTATTCATCTTTATATCTGACAATGACTGGATGTGGCTTCCATTTATCTGTAAGTTGTGGAAAGTTTTATTTATTTTACCGGTTTCAGTTGTCAGTGATGTTATCTTGAGTGCTTCAGCGTTTGCTGAGAGGACTGTTTGGTGTGAGGGAAACAGGGCCATCGCATCTTTGGCTTTTAAGGTCAAGAGCAGGGAGAAAGGAAAAACACTCATATATATTTACAAAGGAATTTTCAAATGACTGTGTAATATGAAAGGGGTCACTCGTGGAGACGGACCCACAGGGAATGCTCACCAACTCTACCACTCACCACTACTAACTAAACTACCTGCCCAGCACCACAGAGCAGACAGCCAACGTTAGCAACTAGCTGGTGAACATAGTCGATCATTTTGCTAAATACCCAGTTTCATTTCAGATGATGATGATGACATACATGAAAGAAACAATTATTTCCCACAACTGTCCACCGTGGTTCACCGAAAAAGGAACAGGCTGAAGCAAGGCTTATTTTTGCCTATCCTATCCCATAATCCCTGTAGAATCACACAGAAATCCAACACAACTAAATGAAACCAAATACTTGAGTAGTATTCAAGTAATACATTTTGCAATTTTACATTTTATTCAAAGTACTTCATAACCATTTGAAACTCAAACTAGTTCATTCATTAAATTCATTCCATAATTTAACCCCCAAAACTGTCTATATTTTACATTAGTCATCACTTTACTAGTTTCAAAGATAGAGAATCGCCTAAATTATAATTACCTTCTCTCAATAAAAAAAAAAAGATTTAAAAAAGAATACAGACAGGAAGGCCATTGTTCATTACTCAAAAAAGTATTTCCAAGGTTTTTAAAATATACAAGATCTGGACATTTTAAGATGCTCATTTCTCAGTGATTATTGGACAGGTGAACAGAACTCAGATACTAATTGTGCTCTGTGTCAGCTGAATATGTAAATAGGCAACTAATATTTAAGCCATAACAACTGTATAATAATAAGTTGTAATTATTAAGCACCTTTCACAAAACCCAAGGACACTTTACAGCATTACCGGGGAAAACAGAGCTAAGCTAAACTAAGGGAGATTGTAGGCTGTGGTGAACAGGTGGTGTTTGAGGAGTTTTTTTGAATATGTCCAGGGATGTAGCATTGCCGATATCTGCAGGGAGGGTGCAACACTGCAACACTGAAGACTCTGTCTCCGAAGATACAGAGTCTGGTGTGACGAATGGAGAGCAGGCAAGCATCTGAGGACCGCAGGTTTCGGGGTGGGGTGTATGGATGGAGGAGGTCGGACAGGTACTGTGGGGCCAGGGCATGGAGGGATTTGTAGGTGAGAAGGAGGATTTTATATGTGATGCGGGACTTGGGAGCCAGTGAAGGTGGATGAGGGTTGGGGTGATGTGCTGCCAGGTCTTGGTGTGGGTGAGGACCCTGGCGGCAGAGTTTCTGACAAACTGGAGCCTGTCCAGGGTTTTGCCGGGGACCCCAGACAGGATGTGGAAGTGTTGTTCAGCTCCAAAAATGACTAGGAATTACTAGGAATGACTAGGTTTTTAAAGCAAAATAACTCCTGTGTCAAAGACTCTTCCAACCTTCTTGTATGACCACGTGACACGTCACTCGTCATGGAACATGTAAGCATCAGTTTAGTGTCCCATTTCATGCTCATTATAAGGTTCACACTTGTATTGTGCTTTTCTACTAGAACATGTTTGCTTTAATGTTCAAAAAAACACATTGTTTCTCATACTGTCTGTCTGAATATACCTGTCTCTGTCTGAAACGCTCCGTTTTAGCGCCTGTCTTTTTATCCCGAAGAAGCCCAGTCTGCTCTGATTGGTCAGCGTTTTGGGTCTTCAGCATTCTGTGCCATATACACTATACAGTGCCATTGCATATATATATATATATATATATATAGATAGATAGTATAGTTGTGACATCACAACCATACAGAAGTCCTGACGGCTCGTTTAGAGGGCACAAGTTTTTATAGCACCTAGACCTGCTTTATAATAATAAAAGAAATCTCAGTTTTTAAAATATGGGGCCTTTAATGTGAGCATTTGATGGAAACTTTTTTTTGCCGAATAAATAATGAATTGCGATTATATTTTAGGTCATTTTATGGTTGCAACCTGCCATGAAACGAAGAAGAAGAAGTTTTAGGTAATTTCCGCTTTTGTTGCAGACATGGCGGGTGTCGACAAAAACAGATATAAGTGGACAAACGAGGAGATGAGAGACTTTTTAAATGTATTTTACTTTACTTTAATATAACGGCCAAAATCTATGATTTATCTGCATCATCATGGCGATGTTTTGATAGCGTTGTTGTTGTCTTATTATAGATTATAGCTTCCGGTTGGATATTCCGAATAAGCACTTTTTCCGAATATAGCATTTTCCGATTAAGACGTGGGATTTTCTGGTAATATTCAGGCTTTAGAGGCATTCTTTGGACGTGTAATGTATACAGCGCATTCAGAATATGTGTCTCAATCAGGGTTTTTACCGCAGCCTTATGGTCAGCTGTAAACAGCTCAGTCGGAATATCGTCTATCGGAATTGGGGCAAAAAACTGAATATTATGTGCATGTAAATGTAGTCACTGTTTTACAAAATGGTTGCCGCTGTGTTTGACAGACACAATGACAGGTCGAGGCGGCCGCATGTCTCTCCGCAGGCTGGGTGCGAGGATTCAACACAATAAACTCCTGCCTTGCTGCAAACACAAAAAGAAAGAAAGAGAGAGAGACTTAAACACACGCACGCACGCACGTGTGCACACACACACACACACACACACACACAATATTCCATTTCACAGTCTGCTGGAGTCTGACAATCTCTCCAATCAGCGAAGGCTCATACCATGACTCCTAGTGACCCCCCAAACAATTTTAGAGTGATATCTCTGAATGCATTACACAGCAGTCAAACACCCTGGGACAGGAAGAGGCTCAGGATTTTTTTTATTCAGACTTGCTGCTTGCTATCGTGCTGCCCGTAGTGGCCTGCCTGGAATCCACTGTGAAAAATATGCATACTAATCCATGCTTTAGTTTTAAAAGAGAAATGCCAGTTCCATAGAACCCAGGTCTTTGTTTTTGTTTTCACCATTATTCCTATCCGTAATAGCTTAGATGGAGGGAACAAGGTTAAATTACTATGCCCAAACAGACACAAAAGCAGCCAGGCATTCAGACAGGTTGTAAACCAACCCCCCAGGTTAGACAAAGTTAATTGAAAGAGGAAGTGAAGGCAAATGGTAAATTATTCTCAGTTCACAGGACCATTTCACAGGCTGACTCTTAGTGTTAGCTTTTACATTGTCTATATCCTCGATGTTCCACTTCCGGGACTGCCGGATTTCACTTATTTAGGCTGGATACCCGTTGCCTTGGGCTTCACTTGTATTGGCATTTAAAACTCTGGTGGATTTATGAGGACTATGGTTAACTGCTCCTCAGATCTCTGCAGGGTAAATCCAGACAGCTAGATAGACTATCTGTCCAATCCGTTGCACGACTAAAACTACTTTTGAACTTACACGTTCCACCAAAACAAGTTCCTTCCCGAGGCTATTTTGCAGAGGCACCGTGGCTTTTCCTGGTGCTTAGCACCGCCCATGATGATTGTGATTGGTTTAAGGAAATGCCAATAAACCAGAGCACGTTCTCCCATCCCGGAATGCTGTGTGGACTAGCCAGACCTTCCTCCGCTGCGCTGTGGAGGAAGGTCTGGCAAAGCGAGACTAGCTTTTACCTATAACAAAGATGACCATGCGTGTGCACACAGGTTGCTTTTTTTAACTGACATAAGTGTGTTCACTTTCAGTTTGACTTCTAAACAAAGTGGTTTAGATAATCGTCTGATCTTCGGACTGCGAGTGTTTGTTGCCTCCACGGACTCAGCGGCAGAGATTCTGTGTTCCAAGATTTCAACAATTTCGTGAGGACACTATGATCATATGGTCCAATTTGTTGATATGGCCAACATTTTTAGCAAAGAGTTGGCTATTTACACATCCAGAATATCAACATGAAATCATGACTTTGCATAAAAATAATACACTGCCATTTTCTTAAGCCAAGTGGCGTGTTATCTGTACGCATTTTGAGCTATCCTACTATGCTACGCTGTATACAGCGGACGTAAACATACACGGCACTTGGCGTGTGATCGCCACTTGGTGTGTTATCGCGAGAAGAAAGCTACGGTTGGGTTTAGGAAATATGACACGCGGGTTGGGTTTAGGAAAAGAAAAACTGGTTGTGTTTAGGAACAGAATAACGGGGTTGGCTTTAGTACGGGACACAAAGGAAACGTGACACGCGGGACACGATCCCCGGTCTCCTGGCTGAAAGTCCTGTGTTTGACCCATCCACCACCCCGAAACAACCTCCCTATGCGGATTTTCGCCCTTTCATACTACTCGCTACAGCATAAATTCACATGCAATCGCAAGGTAATGGAAGTCAATGGGGGCCAAACGGCGCTGATAAACACACTAAAAAGCGAGTATGCATCTTGATAACACGCCAATAATGGCATACGAATTGGCATGTCATACATTTCATTTCATGAGATCAGTCTGAGCAGATACAGAGCAACATTAGCTTTTATTTGGAGTCATGTTTGTATCCACCTGATGATTGGAAGTACAATATTCACTAGAATTTTTTAATATTTTTTATTCACTTGTCATTTGAGCCATTGTTGATGTAAAAAATAAAAAAGCTTTCTTTTGTAGCAAGTGAAAAAAGTGGCAACGGTGTAAGATCATTTCAATTTTTCCAATGTGAATCAACTTGTTACATGAATATTCATGAACCAAATGTAATTTTCCTGATGTTAGAAAAGTGGGGAATCTTACTCTGTCCTGTTACTAACTTTATCTTTTTTTGTTTAATTCTTAACCCAGGAAAAGTTTCATTGGAAGACTCCTCATTGGATGAGACTTTTGTCACTGATATGAAGAAAAAATATAACATTAAGATTGCATGAGCGCCTGAAGGGCTTGTGAAGAAGTACGTTTTCTTCCAATGGTGCAGCAAGTTAACTCAGTTTGTCTCCCTCCTGTCGAGCTGTGGGCTGTGTGCCGATCAGAAAAGGAGCGGAGGCACTCATATTTCCACAGGGGCAGTCAATAAGCTCGACTTAGTTGTCTGTTTGAAAATAATCTGAGTTGGGAAATGAAATATAGCTTTCAAAATGCTTTTGGGAGAGAAAGTACTGAATGTCCCTTTCAACTTATTTCCTTTTCAGCTTAAGCATTCCACACAATGTTAGCAATCACAAAAACAAAAAGAGACAGATACGCTCACACTTGAACAGTTAAACAACTGTGCAACCATGTGAGCATTGAGCGTCATTTGGAATAATTCACCCGCCGCGCTGCTCTCGTCAATTACCTTTTAAGTACCGACTACTGTGAATGAATTACCTTTAAGTGCAGACAGTTACCATTTAATTATGCTGCTGTTTTCCCGCTGTCCATTTGTGAATACATTTGCAAGAACACAGTTCAGACACGTTTATTTGCGCTCTCTCTCTTTCCCTCCCTCCCTCCCTCCCTTTTTGACAATTAACTGGTGTTTTCCGTTATTATCACATTATGCAAATGAAGTTTGTTAATAGAACAGCAGGTACACTTCTCTCAGCCCAGCTGCACCCCCACACCTATCACGGTGTTATATCACAGTGTCTCACAGAGGCCCCTCTCGGCAGGTGGTGGGTTTGTTTGTAGTATAGCTGCTTGATGTAGCAGAGAACACCAATAGTTAGATCACACGTTAGCAGGAGATAAATAAAGAACATTCCTTCACATATGCTATAGTCAGTGTGCGCTATAAAGTAGCAATGTGGGAGTTATGTTTGATTCCTGTTTGATAAACGTACTTCAAATACTTGAATGGACATGGTACTATCCCTGCTGAATCATCATCAGCACAGTGAAGACAAACAGAAAAATATCTGGTTCAGCTTGTAGTTCAAGTCGAGTCTAGTAAAAACATGATTATATTATTATATGATTCCTAAGGTGCACTTTTATGTAGAGGAATATGGTTATATTTTGGGAAATGTGCGTGATCGCTTTCTTTTCAAAAGTCAGATGAGAAAATCAATATCACTGTCTGTGTGTTAAAGAGCCCCTATTATACTCCTTTTCAGCATCAAATTTGTACTCTTGGGGTTCTACTAGAATAGGTTTACATGCTTTGATGTTCAAAAAACCTATTATGTTTCTCATACTGTCCATTACTACAGCTCCTCTGTCTGAAACACTATGTCTGAGCTTTTGGTCCGCCTTTCTGAAAAGCCCAGCTGGCCCATGCTGTTGTATTGGTACCGGAAACGCTCCTTCGTTCCTCGGGAGAGTTTTAATCCAAATCCAATCTTTTCCCTAAATTTAAAGTGATTATATGTATCTTTTTGTCAGGGTACAATGGCAGACTCAAATGCACGACTCAGGATGCAGAGGTAAAAGGTAAGTGGCTTTATTGCTCAACGAACAATGCAGGCAAAGGTACAGAATCGACAGGTAGAAGATGTGGTTAGGAATACACGCAGTTGGTCTGGTAAAACTGAAACATACACTAGAAAAACGCTGCAAAGAGAGACACACGAGGAGCTACAACAATCTGACAACAGGTAAGTGAACAAGGTGAGTATATATACACGGGGGATGGGAAGACTACACACAGGTGAATCACATTAGGGCGGGGACAGGTAATCACAAACGGCTGGGAAACAAACAAAGGCAGGAAGACAAGTGAACGGGAATGAAGACAAACAGTACATTTCAAAATAAAACAGGAAGTCCATGAAACAAACAGAAAACAAAATAAGAGCAGGGACTGGATGTGACACTTTTTAATGTTTCTGAAGCTCTGTCATTTTTCATACAATGCTCTTAAATGACCTGTAACAGCAAATGAGACTAATTCTTTTAGTAAGGCATCGGCCTGGGTTCGATCTTTCCCGTGCAGTCACAGAATGATTTGTGGCAGGTAGATGGCGCTACAGTAACACATTCTGATGGGTCACAGATTTCTTTGTAACACCGGAAATGTATTTTTACGTTATTTTAGTTATCTGCTGTAGTTATGGCTGATACTGGGGCAGGGCCGTCACAGAAAAGAAGGAAATTAAACGAAGAACAACTAAAAGCTAAAAGGGAAAGTGAAAGACAATGGGCGATAACGTGAGTCAACTTCGCGTTATTATGGATCCCACGTAACTTCTAGGCAAGTCCCACCGTACGAAGCAGCTCGATTGGTTGGGGTTAGGCATTGACCTTGAGTGGTTAAGGTTAGGATAGCCAATTGTTCAGGGTTTAGGACCTGAACAAATTGGATTACGTTACCTTGTGTTAGCATGGGCGCCTGGCTAATAGTAGTGTGTGAATGCTATAAGGGCGGGCCTTGCCTCGAAGTTGCGTAGGTTCCATAATAACGCTTCAACTTCGGTGGGGCTTTTAACAGATGGAGACATTGTAAATGATTCAAAAACGTCCCCGATTTGGCACTCAGGTATGTAATATGTCTTATTTCATTGATAAAATAACTTTACAATGCGCGATGTGGTTGAACGTCAAATTATTACGCCAACATTAAATTATGTCCCCCTCATCCATGTTTGGGTTGGCCTACTATTTTATTTTCCCTTGTCCCCCTGTAACATTACTTGTGTAAAGTGTCCGTGGGTTTCATGAAAAGCTATATATCTAAGTTATTATTACGTTGGTTGCTACAACAAACTCTGAATGCTTTGGCTCGTGACACAGTGGCAGTGATAGCAGGTTTATGTCACGAGACATCAAAAGTAGGCTAAGTTACCATATGCAACACTTTAAATGCAAAGATGCATCTATAACTTATTCTTTTATTGTATAATAAATGATTTTCTGGTTGAGCAAAACACTCATCGTGACTATATGACCTCCCGGGAACGTTAACTCAGTAATACAGCACCATAAAGAAAAAAGCTTTACGACAGCAAGTGTGGTAACAACACTACCGCTTTTGTCCAAAGGGGCCTCTAGAATCAACACAAACTTAAAGTTATATACAGTATAGACATTTTAACTAGTCGTTTTGGTGCCTAAACTTAACTCGCCGCATGATTCTCATGGCTAAACTCCACTACCACGGCCCCTGAAAGGACCGTCATCTGGCAGTGCCTGTAGCCGGCTCTCAGTCACCTCTTGGCGGCTAAACAACTGCCGCTGGTAGCCGGCGTCCCGGAGCTCTGTAGCAGCTAAATACAACCAGCAACTGCTGCTCAGATTTTATCGTTCTATATCACTATAGACTGTTCACGTTACAGCACTTTACTTAGTTTAAGCTAGCCTATATAATTAAATATGGTCTAGGCCAGTGGTTCCCAACCTGGGGTCCGGGGACCCCTCAGGGGGGCGACAAAGATCACAGGGGGTGCGCAAGTCTTTGTCTGGTTTGAGGTTGAGGTAAAAAAAAATATTTGCACATGTTAAACAAATTATGATAATACACCAGAATATATAATGTATACAAAAGTCGGTATAAAAACGATATATTTTTGTTCTCGCTTAAAATTGTAGACAGGCTACTTAGTAGGCCAAACCTCCGGGACCTCTTAACCTGGGACCCTTGCTGTCATCAGGTCAGCTGCTAGCTGCTATCATCCTCATTTTTCCTGCCGCCACGGCATCACTATTTTATGAATGAAACATGGCGGAGAAACGTCAAAGTGCTGATAACTGCTCTCTATCAAAACAGAAAGTAAGGCGCCATGGAAAAAAGGTTGGGAACCACTGGTCTAGGCTATTGGTGAAGTAGCATTGATCACTTTGAGGGGGGGGAATACATTTTGATGTTGATATTTTTGATGAAAATAATTTAGCAGAGGCAGGGATATGTAGACCAGAAAGGGGGAAATCTCACGTATCCTCCTGGGAAAATCACACACTGAGGATGACCATGCTGTCCCCATCTTCCCTTACACCAGTCATTAGCCTTAAATAAAACATCTAAACAACCTGAACTCCCTGGGTTTTCCATCAGTCCACATCCGAGTTATGCAAGGGGCTGCTCCCGCTAGGTTCGTATGTAATAAGCTCGGCGCAGCAAGGCGCGCGCCATTTTTCTCCATCTAGTAAATATTCAGAGCCTTGGGAGGATTTTTTATTTGAAAGGCATGCATAGGGGTGCACATCTTTGCAGCATTTCTCATTTTCTAGCAGCAGTCGTCCCAATATGGAAGTTGGCAGATCACTGTGTGGGAAAAGTACACACCTGGCTGACAACTTGTCTAAGCACTTGTCTAAGGCTGTTAGTCACCCCACAGTTTCTTTGTCTAGTTATAAAGAAACTTTGAGCAATCCATGTTGATAGTGCATCATGGTGTTGTAACACCCTGAACCTACCTTTACAGCTGCCTAGAAATACCGGCAAGTTCTATCATCGAAGACAACCTCATACACCAGGCTGAATGTTGTCGGATTTCTGGTTGGTTCGTAGATTTGTGGTGCATTTTGTATACATCAGAATGAGATATGCTGAGGCAGTGTACGTTAAATGCATGTTTTGTACTGTTTGCCAATGTAAGCAGATTGAAGCAGATAATTGGAAGGATTTTACTAGAAGAAATACAAGACCACTGCTTCAACTGTTCAAACATTATGCAAAGTAGTGGGGTGAGCATCACACAGGATTGGACAATAGCTCAGGCTTCAAAACAAAAGAGATGCCAGGTAGAAGTGAAAAAGAAATAATTATCCATGTGATAAAGGAGGTACTTTGGGAACCTCCTGGCACAGAGAATGGCCAGAATGCTGACGAATGAACGGCAGCCACTTGTGCTGCGATAACCATAGTCCTCAGAAATCCACCGGAGTTTAAAATGCCAACAAAAAGGAAGCCCAAGGCAACGGATATCCGGCCTAAATGAGGGACATCTGGCAGAATTTCTGTCGTCAACGGCGCAATCCCGGATGTGGAACGTCGAGGATGTAGATAGACTAAGTATCTACTAACCAAAAACCTTTCCTTTATATGACAGCTACACAGCTTACTGACGCTATGGTAACATTTGATGAAATGCAGAACATTAACGGAGAATAGCAATTTAAACCAGAACAGCAACAACAATATTACCTGCATGTCAGGATTTCGTAAGAATACCACAGCAAACAACAACTATTTCCACAAAATGACTACAAACTAATGCTAACCAACTACAGACGCAAACCAACAAAGAGATGCAATCCAACTATAAAGAGACACAAAGCAACTACAGAGGCGCAAAACAACAACTTATGCCCACCAGACACTAGAAGTCTTTGAACAGACTTTGAAAAGACTAAAGTCTGACACCATTTCACATCTAAAGACAATCATCTCATATCTAACGTTAAAGACTGTCATTATACAGGTGCTGGTCATATAATTAGAATATCATGAAAAAGTTGATTTATTTCAGTAATTCCATTCAAAAAGTGAAACTTGTATAATGTATACATTCATTCCACACATACTGATATAGTTCAAGTGTTTAGTTCTTTTACTTTTGATGATTAGAACTGACAACTAATGAAAACCCCAAATTCAGTATCTCAGAAAATTAGAATATTGTGAAAAGGTTCAATATTGAAGACACCTGGTGCCACACTCTAATCAGCTGATTAACTCAAAACACCCGCAAAGGCCTTTAAATGGTCCCTCAGTCTAGTTCTGTAGGCTACACAATCATGGGGAAGACTGCTGATTTGACAACTGTCCAAAAGACGACCACTGACACCTTGCCCAAGGAGGGCAAGACACAAAAGGTCATTGCTAAAGAGGCTGGCTGTTCACAGAGCTCTGTGTCCAAGCACATTAATAGAGAGGCGAAGGGAAGGAAAAGCTATGGTAGAAAAAAGTGTACAAGCAATAGGAATAACCGCACCCTGGAGAGGATTGTGAAACAAAACCCATTAAAAAATGTGGGGGGGATTCACAAAGAGTGGACTGCAGCTGGAGTCAGTGCTTCAAGAACCACCATGCACAGACGTATGCAAGACATGGGTTTCAGCTGTCGCATTCCTTGTGTCAAGCCACTCCTGAACAAGACACAGCGTCAGAAGCGCCTCACCTGGGCTAAAGACAAAAAGGACTGGACTGCTGCTGAGTGGTCCAAAGTTATGATCTCTGATGAAAGTACATTTTGCATTTCCTTTGGAAATCAAGGTCCCAGAGTCTGGAGGAAGAGAGGAGAGGCACAGAATCCACGTTGCTTGAAGTCCAGTGTAAAGTTTCCACAGTCAGTGAAGGTTTGGGGTGCCATGTCATCTGCTGGTGTTGGTCCACTGTGTTTTCTGAGGTCCAGGGTCAACGCAGCCGTCTACCAGGAAGTTTTAGAGCACTTCATGCTTCCTGCTGCTGACCAACTTTATGGAGATGCAGATTTCATTTTCCAACAGGACTTGGCACCTGCACACAGTGCCAAAGCTACCAGTCCCTGGTTTAAGGACCATGGTATCCCTGTTCTAATTGGCCAGCAAACTCGCCTGACCTTAACCCTATAGAAAATCTATGGGGTATTGTGAAGAGGAAGATGCGATACGCCAGACCCAACAATGCAGAAGAGCTGAAGGCCACTATCACTATCTTATAACACCTGAGCATTGCCACAGACTGATCGACTCCATGCCACGCCGCATTGCTGCAGTAATTCAGGCAAAAGGAGCCCCAACTAAGTATTGAGTGCTGTACATGTTCATACTTTTTAGTTGGCCAACATTTCTAAAAATCCTTTTTTTGTATTGGTCTTAAGTAATATTCAAATTTTCTGAGATACTGAATTTGGGGTTTTCATTAGTTGTCAGTTATAATCATCACAATTAAAAGAAATAAACACTTGAAATATATCAGTCTGTGTGGAATGAATGTATACATTATACAAGTTTCACTTTTTGAATGGAATTACTGAAATAAATCAACTTTTTCATGATATTCTAATTATATGACCAGCACCTGTATGTAAAGACCGGGGATCTTGCAGGGTCTGATTTAACTTCGCTACCAAGACTTAAAACTTAGTATAATATCAAACACATTTCATTTTGTCAGAACATCCAGACGGGAAAAAGGCTAACTGGGACTGAGTTTTATGACCACCTTACACCAAAGGATTGAAACGACGGGAAAGCCCAACTCTAACAAGACTCTCAGGATTTCATTCCGATGTTGAAAATTAGTCAGCGACAATGGGATTGCATGAAAAGTCGTTTGGTGTAAGGTCGGCATAAGAGATGCAAAATGACTACAAAGAGACCTAAAACCACTACCAAGACCCAAAACACAATGACTACCCCAGGGAGTGTGCCACGGTTTGAAGCCAATTTGACAAAGTGGCCAAACAGTGGAATTACAACTTCTGTGTCTGTCACGTGATGCCATGAGGCCCAAAAAAGACTTTTTCACATAGACTCACATGGGGAAAGAGGTCTGTAAATCAGTGGAGTGTCCCAACCCCCTTGAAATTTCTCGTTTCACTATCAGAATTTGATCTATTTGGTCCGAAAACATTTGGAAACTATAGAAGAGCTGCATGATTCAATAATTTTATCCCCATGCCCCAATTTAGGCCCCATAGTGTGGAAGCGGTGCCGATCATCCGGGTGATTTTACATGCGGCAGTTGAACTTTTTTGGCTTCATGCGCCACCTCCAACGCTATATCCAGGTTTTTATTATACATCCATGCTACAAACCGACAAAGAGATGCGAAACAACTATAAAGAGACATACATGACTACAAAGAGATGCAAACAGACTATGAAAAGACACAAATTGAATATAAAAAAAGATGCAGGCCGACTACAAAGAAATGATATACAAAAAATAAAGGAGACGCAAATCAAATCCTATTTATTTTGTTGTCTGTTTGGTGGGGCTATACATGTCCGTACCCAAGGGTCCATTGTCTCATACCCCATGGATCTGGATGTGCCTAAAGCAGGTCTTAAAAGATCTGGGATGCATTATCTTTTTTTTTTTTCATAGACTCAAGTGGAGAAGCAGAGGGACAAAAAGCTCCTTAAGGCTGTGATATCCTCTCTTCCACTGCTTGTGATCTCCTGTGACATGAAGCTTTCTAAGGAGACAATAAGGTGCGGAGAGATGCATCAAGAAAATGGGGATGGGGGTTTTAAGTGAAGGCAAGGGGGAGCAGAGAGATGAGGGAACAGTAATAATGGAGGTGATTTGAGTGCCAGTAGGTGTCCTCATTCAACAGTGAGAGGATTCAGCCTGCAACAGCCATTACGGGATCAGATCACTGTTACAACACCCTGGAGCCTTACATTCAAACTGCTGCTAAACCCATTCACTATTCAAGGTGCAGTTATAGCAATATCTGAGTGATTTACACATAAATCACACCAGATCTTGTCCCATACATGTGGCCAACAGTAAAACATTACAAGGTAACAACCGTAAAACATAACATACAGTAAAATCATAAAGGAATAAAACATACAGTAAATTCAGAAAAAGAATACATAAATGCAGAACGGCAAAAGTCACAACGCTACTATGTATTAACCCTCATGTTGTCCTTGGGTCAAATTTGACCTGTTTTCAAAGTTTCTATATCATAAATTTGGGTTTCTTTTACCTGCCCCAAAATAACACGGATGGTTCCATAAGACGCTTTTTCTCAAAATTAAGGATGAGATCTCCATTTTCATGGAATTTTGGGTGTTGTATTCAATTTTTATAGCATTATCCTGACTAAACTTTGACAGATCTGTGATTATCCATTACCTTCATTGCTCTAATCTTAACCATTAGTCAAAATCATTCACAATTTCAGCTTTTTTTAACACAAAAATTAAAAAATTTCATATAAATGAGGTTTATTGACCACGAATTCCAAGAAATAAGTGTAAAACTAGTGCAAATAAATAGGTCTAGTGGTGAATATACTGGTGTTATCGGAAAAAAGGGCTAACTAGACTAGATAACTAAATGGAACTAAACAGTAAATGGAAACCACATTACAGTACACACACAGGTAGTGACAGGGTCCAGAAGCTTACAGAAAAGATCATTTCGACAGGTGTGATTTAGTGCAGCTGTCATGAGGTACATAACAGAAAATATAATGTTGGACAGGCGTTTGTGCTGCCTCACTGCCTCCAGCTTCACCTTGTGAGTCTTGTGTGGAGGCTGCAAATCTGGACGGTTGTGGCCACGTATGTATAGAAAACTCTTGTCGAGTCAGCTATATATCCTTAGATGGCATGTATACACATAAACATTCAGTATACACCCAGCGAGACAGAGAGAGGGGGTAATGAAATCTGAAATCACACAGTAATGTGAGAGAGCACTAGTGGGCAGATCGATACTGACAGTGGGTAACGACTCCTGTGATCGTGGTGGACCTCTGGGGGTTGCCCTGGCACCTCCTCTCAAACCCACCGTGGCCTTCGCAGCTCCTCCATTCATTACCTCTGCGAGAAATGGAGGGTGAGATGATGGGGGGCAAAGGGGGTCAAAGTGTGGAAGCTGTAAAAAAAAGGTTGCTACTGAGCACATACACTGTCACATACTGGCCACTATGCTTAGTGCATTTTGGGGTAAAGACCATTGACAAAAAAATTAAAATGAATGTAGCATCAGTGATGTCACCCATTGGTTTCTGGATTGCTGTTTTGAAGCCAATAGTTAACATTTTGGCCGTTGCCATGTTGGTATTTTGGAGCCAGAAGTGACCATATTTAGATAAAAGGGCGGAGTTGGGGAGGATGACGCGGCTAAGCCAGTGTTGTTTATGGTTTCATGGCGTGCTACCAGCTACCTACCTACCAGCTACGTAGCTACCTAGCTTGGTTGGCAGAACGCTGAACAAGACATTTCTAGGTGACCAAAATGTCCCAGTTAACTTTGATGAAGTGAAAACACAGTGAAAGGGTCAAAGTTTAAGATGGAAAAAAATGTTCAACACCCACAAAGAAGTCCATGGCTATTTTAATGTCCACAGTGCCATGGATACGCTTTGCTAAGCCTCTGTCCTGATTGACAGGTCGGTGTGTAGCCACGCCCTAAAAGCCTTCCCAGCTTTATCGTCTAAATAAATAGGACCATAATTTACAAAATGCTAACAAAGAGCGTTTGAGATAGAGGGTGAATACAGGTATATTCAGTCAGACAGTATGAAAAAAATAAAGTTTCTGTGTTCTAGTAGAAACCCACAATACAAGTTTGAACCTGAAAAGTAGCACAATGTGGGACCTTTAATGCATCTTTTTCTACTTTATAAGGAGCAATCTTTGGCTTATTTCGCCCATTTCTGTTAGTATAACGTTTAATTTGGGGTTGTCCAAAATCCATCAATCCATGCCAACAATCTTCCATTAAATGCATATTCATAAAGGAAATAAGAGTACAGAGGTGTGGTTAAAAAAAAGGCTCCCTGCTGTGCTAGTAAAAAAAAAACTCAGCAGAAATCATATGCCTTTGCACTCCTGTAAGGAAAACAATAGCAGCATCTGTGCTAACAGCAAGTGAGTTTGCTGAGTAAAGATGTGATGTGAGATTTACCCCAGCTGTAGCCCCGAGAGACGTGCCGCTCGGAACGATGATCCCAATCATCCCAAGGTTAGGGCGCTTTTTCACATCATTATCACTCCTTTGTCATCCCTTTCTCTCTCGCCCACTCCCAGAGGAAGTCCCGGCTGCTGCCAGTAGGTGATGGACGAGGAGGAGGAGGCGGGCTCGTGTCATTATGCTGCCACGGTAAACTTTAGTCACGGTCTGACAGGCTCAAAAACATTGAGGTCACCTCAGTGATCTGTCATGCCCGAGTCGAGACAAACTGTGACCTCCTCAGGGAGAGAGGGGGCAGCTGAAAGTGAAGGTTCTCCAGTTTGCTATGGAACAAGAGTCCGGAGCAAAAAGATGGTGACAATGTACTGAGACTGCAAAGTTATAGTTTTATATGAGGTAAAGTGAAAGCCATGGCATATGGGGTGCCGAATGTAAAAGTTCGGTTACAATTTTTTAGCTGATACATTTTCAACATTTAGCTCACTTTCCTCACATTTAGCAAATTTTCCTCACATTTGAGACAGAAATTATATATATATATATATATATATATATATATATATATATATATATATATATATATAAATGTTAAATCTAAATGTTATATCTAAATCTAAATGTTAAATCTCAATATTATATCTAAATCTTAAATATATATCTAAATATTATATCTAAATCTAAATGTTAAATGTATATCTAAATGTTAAATGTATATCTAAATGTTAAATCTCAATATTATATCTAAATGTTAAATATATATCTAAATATTATATCTAAATTTAAATCTTAAATATCTAAATGTTAAATCTAAATGTTATATCTAAATCAAAATGTTAAATTTATATCTAAATGTTAAATTTCAATATTATATCTAAATCTTAAATATTAAATATATATCTAAATGTTAAATCTAAATGTTATATCTAAATCTAAATGTTAAATCTAAATGTTAAATATATATCTAAATGTTAAATCTCAATATTATATCTAAATCTAAATCTTGAATATATATCTAAATATTATATCTAAATGTTAAATCTCAATATTATATCTAAATGTTAAATATATATCTAAATATTATATCTAAATTTAAATCTTAAATATCTAAATGTTAAATCTAAATGTTATATCTAAATCAAAATGTTAAATTTATATCTAAATGTTAAATTTCAATATTATATCTAAATCTTAAATATATATCTAAATATTATATCTAAATTTAAATATTAAATATATATCTAAATGTTAAATCTCAATATTATATCTAAATGTTAAATCTAAATGTTAAATATATATCTAAATGTTAAATCTCAATATTATATCTAAATCTAAATCTTGAATATATATCTAAATATTATATCTAAATTTAAATCTTAAATATATATCTAAATGTTAAATGTTAAATCTAAATGTTATATCTAAATTTAAATCTTAAATATATATCTAAATGTTAAATGTTAAATCTAAATGTTATATCTAAATGTTAAATGTATATCTAAATGTTAAATTTAAATCTAAATGTTAAATCTCAATATTATATCTAAATCTTAAATATATATCTAAATATTATATCTAAATTTAAATCTTAAATATCTAAATGTTAAATCTAAATGTTATATCTAAATCTAAATGTTAAATCTAAATGTTAAATATATATCTAAATGTTAAATTTATATCTACATGTTAAATCTAAATCTAAATGTTAAATTTATATCTAAATGTTAAATGTTAAATCTCAATATTATATCTAAATCTTGAATATATATCTAAATATTATATCTAAATTTAAATCTTAAATATATATCTAAATGTTAAATGTTATATCTAAATGTGTCGCCAAGTGTAAAGCTAAATATTTAGAAAATATTCAAATCACCAAGGAAACCACGCCCACTGCAGTGGCTTCAAATCGCGCTGCACCGCAATTTTCAGTCAATACCTGTTGGTACAGTAAATACTGACTACAGTGGAGCTGTTCGACTAATGTTACTGGATTAAAACACATTTCGGTCAGTATTTTGTATTATTGACTTATATCACAGAAATGTCTTAATATTTGTGTGTACTATAATGCTGTTGTTTTGTTTGACTCGTATCTCCTTGTGTGTTTAACGTTAGTTTGACTCACCCTTCACAAGCAATCTAGCTCACACACTGCAGCCGACATGTCATCTGAACAGGCCTCGCAGCACTGTAACTAGCTAAGTTAGCTAGGTCTCGCAATGCGAGACTGAACAGCAGTAGGCCTGTCACACTATAGCCACATGTAAGTAGTTTTCAATACTTGTGTTACATTACCGTATTTTATTAACCTGAATTATGTTGCTATATTGGCTTGCGAAGGAGCTATCCGTTGCTAACGCTAATTTATCTCAAAAAGCAGAAACGTTAGCTAACTACTGCCAAGATATGATTTCACTAGAGACCAGAGAGGTGTTGTAAGACTCGTCAAGTGTTGTCATGTGTTTACACTGTCTTACAATGAAACCATATCTGGGCAGTAACATTAGTTAGCTACTGCTTTTTGACATAAATTAGCTAGCTAACGTTAGCATTAGCAACGGATAGCTACTTTGCAAGCCAATAAAATATAGCCTTGGCAAACAGAATTAAGGTTAATAAAACACGATAACTAGCTATGTAACCAGTATTACAAACTTCTTACAAGTGGCTGGATTGTGACATTTTAGTTGTGTTCGAATGAATATGTTGGTTGCATAGCTGGACTTTATCCATGCTGGGCTAATGTTAGATTGCTTGGGAAGGATGACGTTAGTCACACATGGAGAACAACGGTATTGTGATTAACACAACTATTAAGGCATGTCTGTAATATACCGGTCGGTCAATAATATAAAATACTGTAGATCAGTGCTTTCCAACCCTTCTGGTCTAAGGTTCCCCCACAGCCCTGTCATATGAACTCACATACCCCGCCCTATCAATTCCCAATGTGTTCACACTATTTATCATATTCAAGTGAATATTCTTACATTTTCATGCACTTGAACTGTAAACATTTAGGTTGGTTTGGTCAGAAATTCTACTAACTAGACCTTTTACTTGAAGTGTGGTTAATGTTTCAAAAGTCATCCATTACTTTTAGCTAATCATTTCAACTGTTAGCTAAGTCAGTAGGCCCTTTTAGCTATTTTTTTTTTCAACCATTGATTACTTCGCTATATGTTTTAACATATGTGTTGAGCTGTTTTAGCTGATATATTGTTTTAAATCAATCATGATTTAATTATTATTTTGATTAGTTAAGCTGCTCCACAATCTTTCCAAGTACCCACTGGCTACAGCAGAGATACCCCTCGCTGGGACATCACTGGCTGCAGCAGAGATACCCCTCGCTGGGGCGTCACTGGGTGCAGCGCGATTTGAAGCCACCGCAGTGGGCGTGGTTTCCTCGGGGATATGAATATTTTCTAAATATTTAGCTTTACACTTGGCGACACATTTAGATATAACATTTAACATTTAGATATATATTTAAGATGTAGATTTAGATATATTTAGATTTAACATTTAGATATAAATGTAACTTTTAGATTTAGATATAGCATGTAGATTTAACATTTAGATATAAATTTAACATTTTTATATATATATATATATATATAGATATATATATATATATATATAGATATAGATAGATAACATTTAGAGTTAACATTTAATATTTAGATATATATTTAACATTTAGATTTAACATTTAGATTTAGATATAACATTTAGATTTAACATTTAGATTTAGATATAACATTTAGATTTAACATTTAGATTTAACATTTAGATTTAGATAACATTTAGATTTAACATTTAGATATATATTTAACAATTAGATTTAGATATAACATTTAGATTTAACATTTAGATAGATAGATATATATAATTTCTGTCTCAAATGTGAGGAAAGTGAGCTAAATGTTGAAAATGTATCAGCTAAAAAATTGTAACCAAACTTTTACATTCGGCACCCCATAATGGCAAACCTGATGAAGCCTATGGTGAAACGTATTGTTCCAACAGTTGCAGTTAATAACCCTTCACTACTTAAGAATGTTTGAATGAATAAAATGACTGTAGGCTGTACTTATGAACAGTGGTGCTTTGAGAAAAATGCTAACATTAAACCTCGACCCTCTCGCCATGTGTTTCACTTTATTATAAAAAAAGGTAACTGGAACATTTTTGGTCACCTAAAGATGTCTTGTTCAGCGTTCTGCCAACCAAGGTAGCTACCTGAAGGGTTTCTTACGGTGGCTGACGGGGGCAAACACCCTGCAACTTAAGAAAACACATACAAATAGACAAAACACAAGCAAATATAGAAAACAGCTTAATTTGACAACACATGCGCAGCATTCAGCAAACGCGCTTCAAATACACACAACACAACCAAATACATAAACGCGCTGCAAATGCACACAACACAACCAAATACATAAATGTGCTGCAAATGCACACAACACAACCAAATACATAAATGTGCTGCAAATACACACAACACAACCAAATACACAGTGCTGCAAATAAAAAATGATGCAAAAAGAAAAGCACACAAACCCCGAAAACAAATGCAACAAAAAAAACGCTGCATGCAGATTACACAGGAAGTTCTCCAGACCTCTAGAGGGAGCAGCTAGTGGAACAGCTGATCCCACGGGGAGAGGGAGAGAGAGAGAGAGAGAGAGAGAGAGAGAGAGAGAGAGAGAGCCGGGACACGTTCAATCTCAGAACGGTGTGCAACGGTGAGATCATAGACTGTAAATTTTAAGTCTATGTTTGAGATCTGTTTTCTCTCGTTTGGTGGGTGTGTCTCGGCTCCGGTCACAGGTGATACTCAATCAGCAGAGACGTCTGTAAACTCGTGGTGATAAAACATTTAAAACTGCATCAGCGTTTAACGTTGACGTTTGTTTAAGCCATATTACATGAGAGGGTTTCATTTCGAGGTCTGAAAGGCGCATTACAAGTATAGGCCTCCTCAAGTGTAATATTGTGATTATACAACAAAATATGTGATCAATCTGTATTCATATTGTGGAGCAATTCGCTCTTGAAATACAAAAAAGAAAAAACAGACAGGATTTCTAGTCCCTCCCTGTTTAGTAAACCAGCCAATTTACCGTGGGATTTATCAACCTGAATAAATCCTGTTCGCACATATAAACACAAAACTGCTTTGCTAACTCCAAGACATCTGCTGAAAAAGTTATTGTATTCATTAGCATGATTGCCGTACTGTTTAGTTCACAAACATCCAAAACACCAAAATACGAAGACATAACGGACCAGACGCAAGCTTTTATTTTGAAAAGTCGAAGCTTAGGGACAGCACCAGTCGGGAGGGCATGAGACGGGAGCATAGACTGTATATTAATATTATGTTAATAATAATAATAATATGAATTTAAAATACAGTCTATGGACGGGAGGGCATGAGACGGGAGTTCTCTTTTTACTATGCAGCCATACCCGACTCTAATAAAAAGGCAGAGCGCTCTCTCCCTGTGGGGTCGTAAATCCAGCTGTTCCACCAGCTGCTCCCTCTAGAGGTCTGGAGAACTTCCGTTGTGTAATCTGGATGCTGCGTTTTTTTGTTGCATTTGTTTTCTTGTTTGTGTGCTTTTCTTTTTACATCGTTTTTTATTTGCAGCGCGTTTGTGTATTTGGTTGTGTTGTGTGTATTTGCAGCGTGTTTATGTATTTGGTTGTGTTGTGTGTATTTGCAGCGTGTTTATGTATTTGGTTGTATTGTGTGTATTTGCAGCGTGTTTATGTATTTGGTTGTATTGTGTGTATTTGCAGCGTGTTTATGTATTTGGTTGTATTGTGTGTATTTGCAGCGTGTTTATGTATTTGGTTGTGTTGTGTGTATTTGCAGAGCGTTTGCTGAATGCTGCGCATGTGTTGTCAAATTAATGATGTTGTTTTCTTAATTTGCTTGTGTTTTGTCTATTTGTATCTGTTTTCTTAAGTTTGCCCCTGTCGGCCGCCGTAGTTTCTGTACTTCCGTACATGCAGATGAATGGCACCAGTACCCGGAGTTTTGCGTTTATCCTGCAGTAAATCTCCACTGGAGGACTCGCTTTAGAAGGGTTGAAAATTGTAAACTTTCCTTCTTCATTGGCCTATTTAGGTTAGCGCAGTGCCAATGCAACCATAAATCGCACTGGCTTGGGCCGCGTCATCCTCTCCAGCCTCTCGTCATAAAATCAACTTGTTTCATAAAACCAAGATGGCGACGGCTGTTTTGCCAAACTCGCGACTTAAAAAAAGAAGCTGAATTATTTGTATCCCCGGTGGAGACAAAATGTATCCCCGCCCCCCTCAAAGTGACCAATGCTACTTCACCAATAGGCCATATATTATATACCTAAACTAGAAGTATTTTAAACTAAGTAAAGCGCTGTAACATTAACAGTCTATAGTTCCACAGAACAATAACATCCGAGCAGCAGTTGCTGGTTGTATTTAGCTGCTACAGAGCTCCGGGACGCCGGCTACCAACGGTAGTTGTTTAGCCGCCAATAGGTGACTGTGAGCCGGGTACAGGCACTGCCAGATGACGGTCTTTTCAGGGGCCGTGGCGATGACAGTTTATGATTAAAACACTCCCGAGGAACGAACAAGCATTTCCTGGGTGAAAGTATTTTGTTTTCGCAGCATAGTGAACTCCGCTCCCATCTTGAAAGCTCTGTGTTTTATGTTGGCACCACGTTAGGTTAGGGTCCAACCAGTAGTTGTTGAGATATTTCAGTCTGGACCAGACTGACATTGCCATATACAGAGCCATGACATGACTAAAAATGATTTCCTCCTCTAAGGCATTCAGTGTGATTATCCCCTTTACTGTACATACGTTTGACACTATGAGGCAGATTATGATTTTCTATCGTACATATTGCTGTTGCTTTAAACAAAGACTCAATAAATGAAAAGGAAAACTGAGTTTAGCTTGGTTTACCCTGTCTGTCTGGGTCCAACACCAAATTACAAAGTCAAAGTATTTATCCGCGCAATTAATTCTCATTAGAAGTATGGATGTTGTTTTTTATCAGGACTGTCTCTCCCATTTGGTGCTTGTCCAGTCTCAGAAGAAACGCTGTGCAGTGGCATGCATTGAGGCGTCACAGCTCCTTTAAATTATTAATGACAATGTCCACTGGACATATTCATATTTCACAGGGAAGGCGTAGACAGCCTTCATTAGAGCATGTATCAGACAGGTTTTTTGTGTCTCCATCAGTCACCGGGGAGCCGGCGTTGGGACGCTCTGCGCTGGGATACTTAATAACCCCTACAGGGATGCTAAGCCTGCCAATTCCTCAGCCTGACACCTTAACAGCAGCCTAAATTGGGACTGCATGATGTGTTAACAGATAATACTTTGTCCAGAGGAAGGCTGGCATTGCTCCCCCACTTCATTTTATGAATTATATTATGATCAGGATGGAAGTAGGGCAGCACAGTTGAAACACAGTGTCAAAACAGTGCCTATGACTGCTGTTAGGCATAATGTGGCTCATGTATGCTATATAAAATACAAAACATACATTTTGTCTCTTGAAATGCAGATTTTCTTTAGGAGAGAGCAGAAGATTTACATGTTGTAGCAGACAAAAAAAATGCAGTGTAATTGCTTTAGGCCATCATGGGGCACCAAAGCAAGAGGAGATAATTGTTTTAGGAAGGTCAGCAAGGACACAGACCACCTCACTAAATCAGTTCTGGCATAGATTAAGCATATTTTCACACCTAACAAACTCTGGTGCAACCAACCACAGGATTTTGTGACTTTAGCATGAATTCAAAAGCTTAACTGCTGATATATCTATGTGCTGTGTTCAGCAAGCGATCTGTATAAATTATGTATACGGTATTATGGTTTGGTAACCATGGTAACACGTACGTGCGCCATCGCATGAGTAAGTATTTTTATGATCAATCAAAAGCAAAACTGGTGTGAGCTTGCATCCTTTCTGTTTACTTTGGCAGTTCATTAAAGAGTGTATAACAGAGATCTCACAGTAATACAGAATATTGCTGTACAAAACTTTAATTATTCACAACATGTGGTCTATTTGCAGTCTGATAATACTATTGTTGCTCACATTCAGTTATTTCTGAAATGGCTCCTTGCAACTCCATCATAAATGATACACTTCAGAAGCATTGAAGTGCATCGTGAACTGCTGTCAGTCATCACATTTGGATTTTTTTGGGATTTTGCATGTAGATCCTGATGATGCGCTGATGTTGCAGAATTACTCCACTGTCCAGTCACAGAGTTAGCTGTCAGTCTGTTTTATTTCATGTGTACTCCTCTTGGTTTGTTTGTAAAACCTCAGCGTGAACATGAACTGGAAACCAAACTTAAAGGCAACACTGGATCATTTCTTCCCTTCGGTCCGGACGTATGAACTGAACTAGTGTAAAGGCGCCCTAGACCTTTAATGAAGAATCCTTTACAGATATGTACACAATATCTATACACAAATATGCAAAGATAAGATAAATACAGTTTTTCTTGTAGGTCAGCAATGAAATCAAAGTTGCCTCAGAGCTAAAAGGTCTTTGTGAGGAGTTTGCATGTTCTGCTTGTCTGTTGAGTTTCGTCCCACAGTCCAAAGATATGCAGGCAAGGTGAGGCTAGGAGAATAGACCATATATTATTTATCTAAAATAGAAGAATTGTAAAGCTATAGTGCGTAGTTTCTGTAGCCCCATGACAAATTTTAAGTAATGACAACAAAACTGTCAGAGCTCCATCCCCACCCCTCCTCTACACAGTTGCTAGTAGCCAAGGAGGACATGGAGGACTAAAAAAACATGGACTCTTCAGAAGAGGTCATTATCTTCACTCGAGTTTATGCGCGGGAAAGTCGCCGGACGTCAGCATTTTTGGAACATAGTCATACTGAGAAATCCAGAGAGAGTTGTGTGGAGCTGATAGTCTTAATTAGCTTTGTAGCAACTCATTTGGCAATGGCATGAATGTAACGGACGCTCATTAAAATCAAAAAGTTACGCACTAAAACTTTAAACATAAGGCATTTTCCACTGGTCGCGTCTTGTGCTGCATTCCAGCTGCGTTCCAGTTTTGTTCCATCCTCCGCCACACGCCATTCCACACCGGGAGCGTCTCAGATGCGGAACGTCTTGCTGCCTGACTCACAGATTTAATTGTCTCTACAAGTACATTACAGAACAATCACGTGTTTATTAAACTAGTATCTACCTTCCACTCCAAGCACTCCTACAGTTAAACTCCATGTCTTCTCTTTTCTGGCGTTGTCGTGTCGTTGATGTGTAATGTTGTATTATTTTTTTCCACCTCCAAGATGAATAGCACATCGTCCGGGGTGTTGTGTTTTGTCAAACTGACTGGATGCTCTCGCTGTTTGACTGCTTGCGTGAAAAAAGACTTGGCGCGTATCTTTAGCGGAGAGCCGCTTCTATGGAGTTATATTCCTTTCTTTATTCAAGAGCGCATTATTTCAATTTGAGAGCATTTCTCACTAATATTACGTTCAGATGTTGTAATAATTTCCCTCAAAACCTTGCTCTCACACTCAAATAGTCACTTCTCGCGCTTGGATTTGCTGTGCTTGTGCTCAAACTTTCTGCTTGGACTCAGATATTTCTCCTTGCACTCAGGCTGATTCTGCGCGCTTGCAAATCTCCTCTCGGATTTTTCCTGCGCTCTTGGATTGTTTGTGTGACAACCCTATCAAAATTCAGCAACCAATAGAATGCCAGCTGTAGTCTTGACCAATGAAATGATCGTTTTATGTTAGAACATCCGTTGCGGACGGCTCCTCTGTAACCATGGATCTGTAACCCAAGTTTATTTACCCGCGCCGTCCATCGCTTTATTATTAGTATGTCAATAATGTGCACAGAATGGTCGACGCTCTTTCACCTGCACCCATCAGGAAACGGGAGAAAGCTTTGAAGTGGGACGTATCAAGTTACGTACACAACTATGAGGGTGAGTAACATAAATTTAGCACATAGCATATGGCGCTAGCCATAGCTAGCCTAGCTTGATGTCCGTAAACAAATAGCTTTTCTTTATACCGGTAGTTTAGCTAGCTAGATTGAACGACATATGACGGACAGTATGTGTGTATTTACAACTGGTATTTAATGACCCCACTTTATATTTTTTCCTCGTTTGGTTAACCATGTTCATGGGGATTTGGCTAATTTCAGACATGATAGAGGCAACAGTAAAACCTAAACTGTAATATAACTGAAAAACAAAAGAAACTGGATTGTTTCTATCAGTTTTTACATCACTGTTGTATGTTTTTCAGATATTGTTCTAAATTCTTATAACATTATTTTAAGAATAACATTCATATATATCTGTATAGAAAGTTGTAAGTACAATTTCACTCCTATAATAAAACACTATTTAAAATAGCAGTTATTTATTTTTACCCTAATGAAATCAATACAAAGCAAACTGAACAGAAAACAAGTATTGTGTTTCCATTTCCCTATTTCCAGGTGAGGCTGAAGTACCCCTGTTGAGCTGCATCACAGATGCACCGTGTGCATGGACCAGTGTTGTACAACCACACTACTGCGTTGTTCCAGTCAGTACATTACTCCAAAACGCAAAATCCCATTGGTTCCCCCTGTACTCACCTGTGGGCAGAGGGCAGGCAGTAGTGGCACAAACCAAGAACGTTGGCAAGTCTGATAATAATTTAATTGTAAAATCATGTTACATACACTTATCATTTCTTTATCTTGCTTAAATTCACAGGGTGCACAACAAGGCCCGGGGAAAGAAAATTACTGTGATGTCCACAAATCCAAAGCAGAGAAGGTAAGGTAAGATAGTAATGATGTTAAATAAAGCTATGTACACCTAATATGTGTTGATGTCTATGAATTTGTCTTAAATAGGAGCACACTATACAAAGACAACAGTGGAGAGTTGCTGGATCTGTCTGTCCTCAAAGTGCCAGAGATCTACAAGGACTTCACCCCTGTTTCTGCACCATCACCGGCATAATCCAAGTGATAAAAGAGAACTATGGTGTTCTCTGCTTACATGAATAGATGCCTGTAATGTCTGCCCACATATACAATCAAGTCAATAAATGTTAAGTGTCACTGATATTTCTTAAATCATTGTAGTTTTTCAGAGAAATAAGAGATTAAAGCCATGTTCATATTTGCAACAAATTAAAACCCTTATCAAGGCAAATAGGTTTTTCACGTTCTGTAATCTTTATATAAAAAAAAAAAAAAGTACAATTACATTTACCAGAGTGGACACTTGCAGGTTGTTAAACGGCTTTAATTTACCTTGTCAAAACAATGTGTCACAATTCACTAGGACAGGAACCCAAAAGCAGACAATGACAAGCTAAGTAGAATGAAAAAAAAGTATTTATTTGGCTTTGTACGTGGAAGCAGGTGAGGCCAGCTGGTGAGGCAGTGGGTGGAAGTGGGTCGGCTGACGGATAAATGTAGATCCAAGATGTGAAGCAGACAGCCAGGCAGAGGTGGAGAGAATTTCCCAGGTCACAAAACTGCAGACAGAGGAACAGGCAGATTAACAACGGTACATCGTCACAAAACAGCAGAACAGGCTTCTCAAACTTACTAACTGATACTCTAGCAAACATACTGGTGAGGATAACGATCCAGTAGGGAATGGATGTCAGTTCACGGCCTAAATGGTGGCGAGGTGATGATCAGGACCAGGTGTGCAGATTGCAGATGAGACACAGGTGTGGGTGGTTGCAGATTCTCGTGCCTTGCTTCGTCGCCAGGCAACCAGACAGGGTGCGTTCAGGAACTCCCAGAAAACACAGACTCACAGGCGAAAAACAGGAACTGGCAAACAGATGACCAGGTACAGGTGAGTTTGTGAGCAGGGTTATGATATTAACTAAAATAAAGATAAGATAAGCTTAGTGTTCACAAGAGGGATAATTCAGGTATTGCAACACAAGTTAAGAATAATTGAATTAAATAGGAGATATATATATACACAACTAGTAGAAGATAAATTAACTATACAAGAGCAATTAAGGTAAAGTTATGAGGTAGTAGCAAGCTAAAGTGACGTATAATCAATAGCAGTGAGTCAAGTCAACAGTGTACACCAGAATAATATATACTGTGATTAAGTAATGATTCTTAGTGTTGTCTGTAGCCTACTAATATAACAAAACAGAAAAATAATATAGTGTATGATGCAGTATGGAGAACAAACGAGTCCCATATGACCCCAAGAGACTTTAAGTGCAGCTGTTGATGATGTTGCAGATGATTGTAGTCTGTAGCCAGCCATACAGTAGGTAGATCTGGAGCAGCAAGGTGACTTCTAACTTTCATGGGTTGGTGATAAGACACTGTGCTGCTATGATTCAGCATTGGTCGAGCCCTTCAACTCCAACTGAAAGAAAAGAAAAGAAAATGCTTGTTTTTTTTCTGTTCAGTTTGCTTTGTATTCATAAAAAAAAACAGCTATTTAAGGAGCAAATCATTTCTAGATCTGTTTTTATTATAGTGATAACATTTTACTTAACATTACGTTTTATACAGACTGATATGAATCCATCATTTTCAAACTAATGTTATATGAAGGAATGAAGACTAAATTCTGATGAACAACACACAACAGTGATGCAAAAACGGACACAAACAATCCAGTTTCTGGTGTTCTTTTAGTTATATTACAGTTTAGGTTTTACTATTGGCTCTAACATGAAATTAGCTAAATCCCCAGGAACAAGGTTAACCAAACGAGGAAAAAATACAAAGTGGGGTCATTAAATACACACATACTGTCCGTCATATGTTGTTCAATCTAGCTAAACTATAAAGAAAATCTATTTGTTTACGGACATCAAGCTAGGCTATATGCTAGCATGTCTGAAATTAGCCAAATCCCCATGAACATGTTAACCAAACGAGGAAAAAATACAAAGTGGGGTCATTAAATACCAGTTGTAAATACACACATACTGTCCGTCATATGTCGTTCAATCTAGCTAGCTAAACTACCGGTATAAAGAAAAGCTATTTGTTTACGGACATCAAGCTAGGCTAGCTATGGCTAGCGCCATATGCTATGTGCTAAATTTATGTTACTCACCCTCATAGTTGTGTACGTAACTTGATACGTCCCACTTCAAAGCTTTCTCCCGTTTCCTGATGGGTGCAGGTGAAAGAGCGTCGACCATTCTGTGCACATTATTGACATATACTAATAATAAAGCGATGGACGGCGCGGGTAAATAAACTTGGGTTACAGATCCATGGTTACAGAGGAGCCGTCCGCAACGGATGTTCTAACATAAAACGATCATTTCATTGGTCAAGACTACAGCTGGCATTCTATTGGTTGCTGAATTTTGATAGGGTTGTCACACAAACAATCCAAGAGCGCAGGAAAAATCCGAGAGGAGAAGATTTGCAAGCGCGCAGAATCAGCCTGAGCGCAAGGAGAAATATCTGAGCAGAAAGTTTGAGCACAAGCACAGCAAATCCAAGCGCGAGAAGTGACTATTTGAGTGTGAGAGCAAGGTTTTGAGGGAAATTATTACAACATCTGAACGTAATATTAGTGAGAAATGCTCTCAGATTGAAATAATGCACTCTTGAATAAAGAAAGGAATACGCTTCAAGCACGCTTCTGGGATGCGTCGTTGGATGGTTGGTGGGATATCAAGCATTGACTTGAATGGCCGCGGTCGCTCGCGAGGCCCATGGTGCCCCTGGAACGCAGCAGAGACGCGTCCAGTGGAAAATGCCTGTAAGTTGCACTGTAACATGAGCTAGCGATAGAACGATACAATCTGAGCAGCAGTTGCTGGTTGTATTTAGCCGCTACAGAGCTCCGGGACGCCGGCTACCAGCGGCAGTTGTTTATCCATGGTATTGAAAGGGGATTTAATTCTTGCATGTTTTGTTTTGTTGTGCATAATCAAAAATCCCTCTCCCTGCCAGTGTACAGTGTGTTTAAAACATGTAATCCATTGAGTTGTTTTTTTTTTTTTACCCAGACATTTCAAAATAATACATTATAAAGCTGTAATTGCAATATTGCTATACCATGAAGCCGTGGTATTTTTGCTGAAAGTTATCATACCGTCAGAATCTCATACTGGCTCATGTCTATGTTCATGTGTCATGTAATCCTGTTAAGACCTAAGTGTAAGACTGATCAGCAGCTCTAAGTTATGGTCTGTGTCACGGTTGCGTCAGATTTGGCTGCATTAAATTCACTGCCTGCCTGTGTCTTATTACTGATTCAGAGGATAGGGTTAGAGGGCGTCTGCTGGCTGAATGGAGATATCACACTCTTGTCAGAGTTCAAACAGAATATCATATTGCTGCTTTAGTCTCCGTCCTCCACACTGTGTTCATCTGCTGCTTTCTCTTTTATGTTAAGTTTGTTATGGTCAGCTCTCTCTCCGCCCTGCTTTGGATGTCTTTTTCCTGTGTGTCTGTGTTTGTTTGTGTTTTGTCTGTGTTTTGTTTGGGGTGCTGGAGGCGTGGTCTGGAGGAAAGTAGGTCAAGGGGCGTGGGCGCTTCTACCGTGCACTTCCGATCTTCACAGCTGCAGCTAATCATCCAGATTCAACCCAGCAGTATTTAAACCCGGGCTGATCATCCCCTCGGTGCCAGTTCGTTAACTACAACCCATGTGGTAACTTGGCTCCAAGTCCCAGAAGAATTGTAGTTTTGCCTTTTTTCGCTGTGCCCTGTGTCTCTCTCTAGTTCCCGCTCAGACCTGCTGCTTTCTCCGCTGTGCCTGCATGTTCCCAGCCTCAGTCTCCACTTTGGGAAAACCACCAGTGTACTTGTCTCTGCCTGTCTCCCTCGTGTCCCGAAACCACCTGGACTCTTCCCCGTCGGCTCGCCTCTATCTCGGACCAGCCAGGAGTTTTCCCGTTTTCCCATTTTATTTTAGTATTCTTGATGGACTCTCTCATGTTTACTTGTTAAACACTTTGTAAAGTTTATATGATTCAATAAGTACATTACATCTAGATTAAGTAATATATAGCTATATTTTTGTAATACTGTAATAACATCACATATGTCAGATATATATTTTCATGTAAATATAAGGGCTTTATATCAATCAATCACTTTATGTATATAGCACTTGCCCTAAATTGACAGAAATTATGTCATTTAAAACAGGAACAAGCTGAACCACACTGGACATTATATACACATAATGACAATACTGTATACATATTTCTGCCTTATAATCAGTTTTCCATTGCACGACTAAAACAACTTTTGAACGTACGTTCCACCAAAACAAGTTCCTTCCCGAGGCTATTTTGCAGAGGCACCGTGGCGCCGTCTGCCGCTTAGTGCCGCCTAAGACGATTGTGATTGGTTTAAAGAAATGCCAATAAACCAGGGCACGTTTTTCTCCCATCCCAGAATGCTGTGTGGACTAGCCAGACCTTCCTCCGCAGCGCTGCGGAGGAAGGTCTGGCAATGCTAGACTAGCTACAGTGCAATGCAAAGTACATTATAGCTGTAACTTATATAACTTATGATTTGTTCATATCATGTTCAACTAATTTGGAACTCATACAGACTTTTACACACTTTGTTCTCTTGGCTCAGCATGAGAGGATGTGTGTGCAACTGCTCCCCTTCACTAATTCCTCTTTCCTCACATCTCTCTCTGTCGTCTTACAAAGACAGAGCTTAGATGAAATTCAATTCAATTCAAATCAATTTATTCATCCCCAGGGGGCAATTAAATGACACAAAGAGCAGCATATTCCACCACATACAGTACATCATCAATACAAATAAAATAAATACATAAATAGTAATATGTAAAAAGAAAAGGAAAAAAAAAAGGAAGAAAGGGGATGGGATGAGTGCGTCAGTCATCAGTCTACAGAATGTTGTAGTGCAGTCCAAAGATTTTGGAGGTGGGTGGGGGGGTAGTATGTGAGTAGTAGAATGTGATAAGGATGCCCTAGCTTACATCAAATGATCTTAGTTTCCTGAGCAGGTACTGCCGCTGATGGCATTTCTTCAGAATTTCCTCTGTGTTGGATGAAAACTTCAGCTGGTTGTCAAAAATAGTCCCGAGGCATTTATACTCCTCTACAACCTCTACTAGCTTTCCCTGGATGGTGGTAGTGACTGCCTCAGCCAACTGTCTTTGCTTGGGGTAGGTCACTATCATCTCCTTGGTTTTACTGTACTCAGTAGGACACAGTCGCGGACAGCTACTTAAAGGGAGAATTGGTGCAACTGGATAAAAAATTTGCTTCACTGCTGCAGGACCCTGGACCTTCATCTGATGACCTGGATTGCGTCTCATCGTCACACAGCAGGGTAAGGACTGAGAGCAATTCAAAAAGTAAAAAGCTACAGGGAAAGCTAACGACTGGGCCTCAAACTCTGATTGTGGGTGACTCTGATGTAAATGATGTAAAAAGCGGTAAAATAACCAAAATACTCTGTTTTCCCAAAGACATGGTGTCTGACTTGGCCCAAAGAATCCCGGATATCGTGGCAGCACACCCAACTGTGAAGAACATTATGCTGCATGTAGGGTCACATGATGTTGTAAAGCAACAATCTGAATTGCAGAAACTGGACTTTATGGATCTTCTGAACACAGTTAGCTCCCTAAACTACCACCAGTCAGAAGAGGAGCTGAGAGATTCAGCAGACTGTTGGCACTGAACAGATGGCTTTCAACTGCATGTACCGTCCACTCTCTGCAGTTCATTGACAATTTAAAAAATGTCTGGGACCGCAGATATCTTCTTAAAGCAGATGGACTTTTCCTTAACAAGCCACGAGTAAAGCTGTTCACCTCTAACCTACTTTACTTTCTGTGCCACACATCTGCTCCCTCCGCTAAGGACACGAGACAAGACGCATCTAAACAAAAGGAAGACATAACAAAGCACGCAGTGATTCACCACAAGCCCCACCTGAACAGAGATTTGACCATGGGAGATCTCAGAGCAGAGATGAGAAATTTCAACCCCCTTCTTCACCCATCCAACACTCTCCACTCACCTTTCCCCTCCTTCCCTATATTGGAGTTCACTGACAAGATGAGGCAGCTGGTGGATGCTGGAACCAGGTTTTTCCCCCTTCCTTCTCCCATCTTTCGCCCCTGGCCAAAAGTGGAATGACAGGCAAATTCCCTCTCCCCAGACTGATAAGGATGCTTGTGTACAAAGTGCAACAAGCTTTAACTGATATAGGCCGGGTCCTATAGTGGCACTCATAACTCTTTCCAGGACAAGCCTGGGTCCTGTGTATTAAATTCTTCCTCAATTTATGCTGTGATAGGTAATAGAAAAATAATGGTGAATCCGCTAAGTAAGAAGAAGCACTTAACTGCAAACAAATTTAGCATCCATTCCTCGTCAGCCACAGCCTGTCCAAAAAAATTAGACCGATAATTCTTTTAACACACTAACACTAGCCTTACTAAACGTCAGGTCTTTGGCAGGTAAATCATTTTTAATCAATGATTTTATTATGAAGCACAATCTTGATTTTATGTTTGTAACTGAAACCTGGTTAGACCATAACAACAGGGCTGCTGCTCTCATTGAGTCAGCTCCCCCTAACTTCAGTTTTATGAGTGAGATAGAGTGAATAAGAAAGGAGGTGGAGTCGCCATTTTGTTTAATGACTCATTCCAATGTACGCAAATATCTTATGGAAATTTTGTTTCTTTTGAATATGTGGCTCTTCAGCTGAGGTCCTCCCCTCAAGCTATATTTCTAAATATCTATAGGCCACCCAAATACTGTCCAACATTCTTCGATGACTTTACTGAACTGCTGTCTATAATCTGTATTAACTTTGACTGTGTAGTTATTGCTGGTGATTTCAACATTCATGTTGACAATCCCCAGGATAGAGGGACCAAAGAACTGTGTTGTATTTTTGAGAACTATGGACTGACTCAGCATGTGACGGAGCCCACACACAACAAGGGGCACACTCTGGACTTGATTATCTCCAAGGGTTTGGACATTTCCAAGGTTGTGGTGACTGATGCTGCTCTCTCTGATCATTCCTGTGTTTTCTTTAATGGCACTATCTCTGTGCACAAAAGTGCCCAAACAAAGGTAATCAGAAAACGGTATATCTGAAAACACCAGTGAATCATTCATTCAGCTTTTCTCCTCCACACCCAACCTCTTTGGGGTCTCAGTCACGAGCTTGTAGATAATTTCAATTGTAAAATTACAAATGTTATTGATGCCATTGCTCCCACTAAGGTCAAAGCTGTCTCTGGTAAGAAAAGATCTCCATGGAGAAATGTCTTACTGGTAATACCTCATGTGCTTTGTTTGCTACTGTCAATAGGCTAACAAACCCTCCAGTACCAATAGCATCTGAAGTTTTTTCCACCAAGGCCTGCAATGAATTTGCCTCCTTCTTCAAAGACAAAATTCAGAAAATTAGACAGTCAGTGCCTCCATATCAAGTACAGGATATGGGTTGTCACAGTGTCCAAGTAAAACAAATTCCAATATGACACAATTTCATACGATCAACCATAAAAACCTGGAGGACATTATACAACATCTAAAAACCTCCTCCTGTTGCCTTGATATTCTACCAATGGAGTTTTCAAAAATGTTTCGAATTGTTTGGCTTCTGATCTTCTACAGATTGTAAACACGTCCTTTCTCTCAGGTATCTTCCCACAGGCCCTGAAAACTGCAGCCACTAAGCCACTCTTAAAAAAGATCAATCTAGACACGTCACTAATGAGCAACTATAGGCCGATATCAAACCTTCCATTTTTAAGTAAAATCATTGAAAAAGCCTTCCAGTTTGGTTTTCGACCACACCACAGCACTGAGACAGCTCTTGTTAAAGTATTTAATGACATCCACTTAAACACCAACCGATAGTGGCAAAATTTCAGTCTTGGTATTACTCAGCGCTGCATTTGACATGGTCGACCATGACAGATTACTAGACCGACTTGAAAACTGGGTTGGCCTTTCTGGCTCAGTACTAAACTGGTTTGAATCCTACTTAAAGAATAGGGACTACTTTGTATCTATAGGTAATTATGTATCTGAGCATACAAATATGACGTGCGGAGTTCCCCAAGGCTCCATTCTGGACCCTCTTCTGTTTAACATCTACATGCTTCCACTGGCTCAGATAATGGAAAACAACAAAATAAGTTACCATAGTTATGCGGACGACACACAAATTTACATAACCTTATCGCCAGGGGACTATAGTCCAATACAAAAACTGACAAAGTGCATTGAACAAATTAACGACTGGATGTGCCAGAACTTTATTAAATTAAATGAAGAAAAAACTGAGGTGGTTGTTTTTGGAGCAATAGAGGAACGATTAAAAGTCAGTGCTCAGCTTCATACGACAATGTTAAAAACAACTGACAAAGCCAGAAATCTTGGTGTAGTCATGGACTCAGATCTGAATTTCAATAGCCACATTAAGACAATTACAAAGTCAGCCTATTATCACCTTAAGAATATCTCAAGGGTTAAAGGACTTATGTCTCAGCAGGATTTTGAAATACTTGTCCATGCTTTTATCTTCAGTAGACTTGACTATTGTAACGGTGTCTATACAGGTCTCCCTAAAAAATCAGACAGCTGCAGCTGATTCAGAACGCTGCTGCTTGAGTTCTCACTAAGACCAAGAGAGTGGATCACATCACTCCAGTTCTGAAGTCTTTACACTGGCTTCCAGTGCCTCAAAGAATTGATTTCAAAATACTTTTGCTGGTTTATAAATCACTAAACGGTTTAGGGCCAAAATACATTTCTGATCTGCTGCTACACTATGACCATAATTGTTCATTTCTTAATTTCTTATACCGTACTGTAACTGATTGCATTGTGTGGGTTTAATAAGAAACAACCTTTTACGAATATAAAAGGAATTTACAGTTGAAATAAGACCACTAATTACAAAAAGTGTGAATTTCAACAAAAAGGGTTTTTGCGAAGGTTTTTCCAAGAAAGAAACTAAAACTTATAGTGATGAATATATTTTAAAATGAAAGTACTTTTTCTACGCCAAGATGGGTGGATTGTTCATTTCTTAATTTCTCATGCTGCACCGTAACTCTTATTTTCGTATTCTGTTATTCATTTTGCGACTACATTTTTGTCATCATTATTCCAGATTGCATTGTATGGGTTTAATAAGAAACAACCTTTTACGAATATAAAAGGGATTTACGGTTGAAATAAGACCACTAATAACAAAAAGTGTGCATTTCAACCGAAAGGGTTTTTGCGAAGGTTTTTCCAAGAAAGAAACTAAGACTTATAGTGACGACTATATTTTAAAATAACAGTACTTTTTCCACACCAAGATGTGTGGCAAGAAGGCCCTCTGGGAGGCCAGGTTTGGAACCTGAGAACAGAAAAATAGTTCTCTGGGATGCCCGAGTTGGACTCGGTTAACTTGTTCTTATACTGCACTGTAAATTTTATTCTCGTCTTTTATCTGATTTTAATATGTTTTTACTCGTTTTTAACTGCTCTTTCATGTTTTATGTAAAGCACTTGGAATTGCCCTGTTGCTGAAATGTGCTATACAAATAAAGCTGCCTTGCCTTGCCACAGGAAGCTCTGACAGGCATGCAGAGCTCAGCGTGCTCAACCACAGTGATCTGATCAATCAAACAACAGATCACAGTGCTCATGAAGACATGAATATGGTTATGCAAAGGCAAAGTGACATTGCTGAATTTATTATTTCACAACAGAAACTGGCTCTACTACCTGCGAGGGAGATTGCAGTTTGATGGTAACCTGCTAACATATCAGTCTTTCTGCATTTGAAAACTTGATTGAAGAAAAGGCTAAAAACAATCAGGACAGACTCTATTCCATCCATCTTCGTCCGCTTATCCGGGGTCGGGTCGCGGGGGTAGCAGCTCCAGCAGGGGACCCCAAACTCCCCTCTCCCGAGCCACATTAACCAGCTCCGACTGGGGGATCCCGAGGCATTCCCAGGCCAGGTTGGAGATATAATCCCTCCACCTAGTCCTGGGTCTTCCACTTGTGCAGTGCAATGTATTTAAGAGGATGCTGTAATGTGATGCAGGATTTACAGTACATGGATGAACTTGATATTCCATCAAACTTGAAGCGGATTGCATCTCAACTGCCATACAAACTCTGGGAAAAATGGCGAACAATAGCCTATGATACACAACAGAAAACTGGAAGAAGAGCTAAATTCTACCACTAGTGGAATTTATTGAAAAACAAGCTAAAATGCTTTTGGATCCATTGTTTGGAGACATTCAAGACCAAATATCTGCTAAAAAGGATTTCCCAAAGAGCAGAACTATTGAACTAAAGGGGTCAAAGGGCAGAAATAGGAGCTTTGCTACTTCAGTGGCAGTGAATACTGAAAATACAGACTGCACTGTTAAACAACCTTCAATGCAGCAACAGCGTCACTCTTTGCCCAGTGTTACTGTCTTATGTGGATTCTGCCATGGAAAACATGCCGTGACTGACTGCTCACAATTCAAAACCCAGCAACATGAAAAATGGTTGATTTCTTGAGAAGTAACGGTTACTGCTTTGGTTGCCTAATGAAAGGACATTTGACCAAAATTTGCAAAAGAAGAGTAACGTGTCAGATTTGTCAAAAGAGACATCCAACTGTGCTCCACATTCAAACTGCAAAGGCCCCAAATCAACTAATTGAGACAGGTGAAATGTCAATAAGTAGCGCTCTTGTTTCAGCGAGTGAAGCAACTGGGGCCGGGAGGGACTGTACACTTTCTATAGTTCCAGTTTGAGCCAAGGTGGCAAAGGGGAGCAAGTTTATTCTCACACATGCATTCCTTGATCCAGGAAGCACAGCAACCTTCTGTACAGAGAACCTTATGGACCAAGTGAATGCTAAGGGATGCAAAACAGAGATTCTTTTGCGAACAATGGGACAAGAAAACCCCACAAAAACCTATGAGGTCACATGGCTGGAAGTTGGTCATTTGGAGGGTGGCACATATTTGGATCTGCCAAAGGTTTACACCCAGAACAAGATACCTGTATCAAAAGAGAATATCGTGACCACTGCTGATCTGAAAAAATGGCCTCATCTCAGTGAGATCCATCTAAAAGAAATTGATGCTGATATTGAAGTTCTTATTGGAACCGATGTCCCAAGAGCAATGGAACCTTGGCGTTTTAAAACCTTGTTAGGATGGGTAGTAAACGGACCACTTAAGGCTGGCACCATTGCACAACACTCTGGACCCTTTGCAGTGTCAGCCAACCGGATTTCTGTTGTTAAGCTGAATGATCTTCTCATCAAACAATATAACCAGGATTCTTCTGAAAACAAGTATGATGAAAGAAAAGAGATGTAAATTGAGGACAAAAGGTATATGGACATTGTGTCAAGTTCAATAACCCTGAAAGATGGTCACACATGGCTACCTTTCCCCCTTTATCCTTAAGGCCAAACAAATCCTCCAGGAGCTGTGCAGGTCAAAATGTGAAGGGATCAAGTTATCTCAGATGAACTTAAAAGGCCCTGACAAAGATGGCTTGAAGAGGTGAATCAGCTGACTGGATTTCAGGTGAAACAGCCTGAAGAGGGCTACAGCTTGGATATCGAAAATGAGAAAACTACTTTGACTGCAGAGTCAAAGAAGGAAAACTTGCCTGAAAGATGGGTCTGGACAGTATCAGACACCCAACACATCCCTAAAGGAAAGAATGAAACATCTTAAAGAAGCCGATGAAAAGCAAGATCTATCTGTGGAAGAAATGAAAGAAGCAGAAAAGTCTATCATTTGCTTTGAGCAAAGACGATACTTCAGTTGTGAACTCACTCAACTTGAGAAAGGAAAACTGCTTGGTTCGAAAAGCCCCATCTACAAACTAGATCCATTCATTGATGAAGGCTTTTTAAGAGTGGGAGGTTGGATAAACAAACTGCAATGCCAGTGGAATAGAAGAATCCGATCATTCTGCCTAATTGCTCTCATGCATCGTACTTGATTCTACAACATATCCATTACCAAGTCGGACACTATGGAAGAAGCCATATGTTATCAAGGTTAAGACAAAGACTTTGGCTTCCTCATGCAAACTCTCTATGCAGACAAATCATCAGAGACTGCATTTTTTTGCAGATGCATGCAGGCAAAATCTGGAGAACAGAAGATGGCAGATCTACCTGAAGATCGGGTGTATCCTGACCATCCACCTTTTACCACCATGTTGGTATTGACTACTTCAGTCCCATAGAGGTGAAGAGGGGCCAGATTCAAGCGAAACGGTGGGGAGTAATCTTTACTTGTCTTGTGAGTCGAGCAGTCCATTTGGAGATGGCAAAATTCCTAACCACAGATTCTTGCATAAATGCTATACGCAGATTAATGCAGAAGAGGACCAGTCATAAGTAGCAGGACAGATAAGGGAACTAACTTTATCGGTGCACAAAAGGAACTGATGGAAGCTCTGAAGGAACTGAATCACCGGAGGATTCAAAATGCAGTACTTTCTGATGAAGTAAAATGGACATTTAACTCCCCTTTTAGAGCCCACCACGGTGGAGTGTGGGAAAGGCTTTTGCACAATATCTGGCAGATCTATTCTGGAAGCGATGGACAAGGGAGTATCTTCCAATCATGCAGCAAGGAAGCAAGTGGAACAGCACAAAGCGGAATCTTCGTCCTGAGGATCTTGTCATCATCGTAGACAACACAGCACCGAGGAACTTATGGCTCATGGGCCGTGTTGTTAAGACTTTCCCAGACTCCAAAGGATTTGTTAGAAGTGTACTAGTTAAAACTAAGACTAAGATCCTTCAACGGCCTATCGATATGCTGCTTATAGAGGCAGTAGACTGAACTGATGAACTTTCACACTATTACACACATCCTACACAACTTCATAGACTATCATGAACTCTGCCATGAAAGAACATGGACATGAAATTAATACAAAGAAAATGGACTTGAATCCTGGATATTGAACTTAACATGAAATGCCATGTATTACTTTTGTTCATATGTAATTACTGTATCATAGCTCCATTGAATTTTGTTGTTATAATTGTTTTGCTAGAGCGGCAACAATTAGGGGCTGGAGTGTTAGAGCCATAATAAGTCAATTATTATTATTATTCATTTCATTGTAAAAACAAACAAGATGATTTGTATTATTTTTCTATTTCATTTCTAAATTTAAATTAAAATTTTGGACTTTGAATCTGGAGAAATAACTTTAATTAATTACTAGACTACGGCAACCCCCGCTCCTCCTCCTAATTAGGTCACCTTCACAGGTATAATGAGGGGCTGGGTGACAGCTTGGGAAGTTCTTTTGTTTGAGTAAGAGAGACACCTCAAAAAGGCAACTAAGGATATAAGATGAGTGAAGCAGTCGCCACAACACCCTCTGCTGTTGGTCAGAAAGTCTATAATCCACAAGGTAAGCTGATGAATGAATGAAGAAATCTATTTCAGACATATAAAAAATAAACATACATAACAAAACAAATTTACTAATAAGTTAAATAAGCAAAACATTAAATAAACAATCAAAACATTAATAAACAATAAGTAAGATTAGCCAACATAGCATGTCTGAAAAGGAGTAGGAAGAAGTATACACTTATTTAATCCTACCCCCTTTTCCATAACTCAGTAAATTATTATTATTATTATTATTATTTCATTTACCACATATTTATATCTTATTTATATTTATCACATCGATCTTATACAGTATATATACACACACACACACACATATATATATATATATATATATATATATATATATATATATATATATATATATATATATAATGTTTGGACATTGCTTATGTTCTGTGCACAGACCATTCCACAATTTCACACCACTGATTGTAATGACTTTTTATAGTCATGCGAACAGCTACAACCTTGAATTTAAACTTATCCTTTAAATTATAACCCCCCTCTCTATCAAAAAAGAACATCTGAATATTACCTGTTAGTAGTCTGTTTTTTGCTTTATACATAATTTGTGCAACTTGAAATTCAACTAGATTGAATGTAAAAATGGTAAGTTGGTGTGATTATAATATCCTGCTTTATGAACTGTTCTTATGGCTCTTTTTTGTAGTGTGATCAGTGGTTGCAGTGTGCTTTTATAGGTGTTCCCCCAGACCTCCATACAGTAATTTAAATAAGGTAAAACCAGTGAACATAGAATATGCAGTGATTTGTGATCCAATACATGCTTTGCCTTACACAGGACTGAGATGCTTCGTGACACTTTAGATTGAATGTGTTTTATATGAGGTTTCCAGCATATCTTGTGATCTATAATCACACCGAGAAATGTATTTACATACACTCTTTCAATTGTCACACTATCTATCTTAACATGCACTTGGTTATTTGACTTACAATTTCCAAACACCATGATATTGGTTTTACTCTAAATTTAATGATAATTTATTACTGTCAAACCATCATTTTTAATTTGCTCATTTCAGATGTGATTAACTGCAGAAGCTGCTGCAAACCCTCACCAGTACAAAAAATATTTGTGTCATCTGCAAATAAGACAAATTTTAGAAATTCTGATGTTTTACATAAATTATTTATAGAGAATAAAAAGAATTGGCCCCAACATTGACCCCTGGGCGACACTGCAAGTAATGTCAAAACAAGATGACATGTTTTCACCCATCTTCACAAACTGTTGCTGTTATGTAGATAGCTTCTCAGCCAGTTAAAAAAAACAACCCTGATACCATACCAGTTAAGTTTACTGATTAATCTGTCATGATTATTGTATCGAATGCCTTCTTGAGATCAATAAATATCTCAGCTGCATATTTGTTTTTGTCTAAGGCATTTGTGATTTCTTTAATTAGCTCAATAACTGCTAAAGATGTAGATCTGTTGGGTCTGAATCCGTATTGACCTTCATTTAGTATATTGTGGTTATTGATGAATTTGTTTATTGAAGTCATTTACTACATCATCCATATTATTAATAATCATATCATTATTAATAAAGTGATGGTGATAATTCACTTGTTTAGAACCATTACCAATAACACTATTTAATATATCCCATAAACCTTTAATATTGTTTTATTAATATCTAATAATTTGCTATAATATTCTTTCCTACAATTTCTCTTAGATTCATTTAAATGGACAGTTTTTATCATACAACCATTTAAATACCCCTAAGAATATATGCTGGGTCTAGTGGTTTTTGGATAGAGGCTTAAGCTGTACATTGTGTTTATAAAGGGGGTGGTGTTGGCGCAGTGGATATGCACACACACATGCCCATGCCTTTGGTGTGCGATACATCACCCAATGTGTCACTTAACTCGTAGTTGCTCCAGAGACGTGCGACCTCTGACATATATAGCAATTGTAAGTCGCTTTGGATAAAAGCGTCAGCTAAATGACATGTAATGTAATATAAACTCTTCAGTTGGTTTGTGGTTATTTGGATTAAGCAGATCTATATTAAAATCCCCACAGATGAACATGACCTTTTGATTTGACATTGTGAACATTTCTTCCATACACCACTTGAATAGATCAATATTGGAACCTGGTGCTCTATAAATACAGCTAACAATTACATTCTTCTTCTTTTCAATGCAGATTTCAACTGTTAAACATTCATGTCATTCCCTCTACCACCTTAAAACTGAGGTTTCTGTCCACATACAGAGCCACACCTCCTCCAGTCTTGTTCTCCCTGTTCTTATAATTAAGTTCATAACAAAGTCCATACCTTTTTCAGGATTAATCCAAGTTTCTGATATTGCAATTATGTTAAACGTATTCGTGAATTGACGTAAATATTCCTTAATGTTGAGAAAATTTGCATACAGACTTCTACTGTTAAAATGAATAACTGATAGTTTCCGATCTGTGTTGATGGTCTCGTTGAACTGATCATCGGTGTAATGGCTGCATTGGTCACTGATATTTTCTGGGTCGATATCGTGTTCAATGTCTTTTGAATTATGTTCAGTGTATTTAAATGTTTTCAGTTCCAGCTTATCACAATCAGCAAACAACTGGGTTATAGGTAACAATGTATTATCTCCAGATGTAGGCCTAGATGATGAATGATTATTTTCAGAGTGTGTCATGTTTGAGGTGAATTAGTTTACTTGTGTTTTCCAGTTACCTCATAATCCAATTTGCTCCTCATTGAAACTTTGATCACCATCACTTTCGCCTCCTCTGGTGTTCTGTTTAGTTTAATGAAGATTTTGCAGTTTGTGGACCATGTAGTTTGTATTTTCTTCTACATCTTCAAGGATCATGCTTTCCAGGTGATATGGGCATTTCGTTTGGTGAGATGTTCATTCATGTAGACGTCTGTTCCCTTCAACTTCCTTCCTTGTTTCAGTAGTGCAATTTTGTGTTTTCGGTTAACAAAACTCATTATAATGGCTGGTTTGTCGCTGTTATTTCTCCGGGGCTGAGGGTAACAAGCTTCAATGGCATTACAGTCCAATTCGATGCCCTTGGACTGTAGAAAGGCTGCCACTTGTTGCTCCACAGAGTCAGAAATTGATCCATCAGGCTCCTGATCATGGTCAGTGATCACTGTCACTGCATGTGCATACTACCGAGGTTTTATTTTGAGCCCCGATACAACATCATTCATTCTCGTGTACTGCTATAGATCAGTTGTTGTATGTTCTCTAGGAAGGCAAATCTCTTGTCTTTTTCTTCATTTTGAAGCCGGAGAGCCTTTACTTCTGCAACCAGAAATGGACTTTTGCTGCAGCCTGACAGCAGTTATCTCCCCAGAGAGAAAGTCAAGCGACCTCTTAATGTTGTCGATTTCCTCTATCGCCGGTTGCTTCTTCGGAGGCATGACTTTTCCACTTCTGGTTCTCAAGAAGGGAAACAAACTGTTATGTCAACTTCAGTCCTTACAAGCCCCACACTTACTTCTTCTCTCGCCGGTTTGAACAGCACGTGTCCCACGAAATCTCCCAGTGTAACTAGTCCACTTGGCCTCTCTATCCCAGCCGTCCAAAGCTCCTGTTCCTGCGGTGTAAACACTAACACTTCCCCTGGTGCTCGGCGCTTCTGGCACCGCGGCTTACTTGAGCTAACCAACGTTAGCAGCTACAGTTAGTTACTTTAGCAACGAGTAGGCCTGTCGCAATAGTCAATAAATCAATTAATCGCACGATAATTTTTCCGGCCGCGATAATTTCGATTTGCCTGCTAGTTTGTTTTCCTTGCCTCTCTCTCTCTCTCTCTATCTCTCTCTCTCTACCAAAGAGACTGGATGACCACTCTCGGTTCCTTAGCGTAACGAGGAGTGAACCCTCTTGTCAGTCGCATGGTCTTTGTGTGGAGGCGGAGAGAGAGAGACTGAGAACGCTAGTTGGGTTGAGAGTTGGAGCAGGGTTTCCCGCAGCACTTTGCAGTTAAGGCGCTGTCAAAAAAAGAAAAAGTATATGAGCGATATCCGCCGTGTTACTCGGCGTCCTGTTTTCTCCCTTTCATTCCAAAGCACACAGTTGACAACCTGCAGGTGGAGGCGGTGGAGACAGGCTCGGACATAAACGCCACGGGCTGCTGTGGACTTGTCAGTCTCGCAAGCGGTTTCGGTAAATTGGCTGCATGTGTCCGACAATGCACAGAGCATTAACCGGTACAAGCCTACAGCTGTCTGTGTCAGAGGCTCTCGGACTGTGAACTGAGACTCTGTTACCTGCCTGTCAAAAATCGCCACTTACTAGCTAATGAATTAGCCTGAGGTAAACGCTAGCTATCAGTAAACAGAAGTGACATGGTGGCTGGCGTCTGTTTGTGTGTGTGTGTGTGTGTGTGTGTGTGTGTGTGTGTGTGTGTGTGTGTGCGTGCGTGTCGGCCCGCCCCCGCGAAGCTCCGACCTGCAGAGGAGCAGAAGAAAGTATAGCTGCACCTTCACCAAAATGAAGACTGAAAAACAGAACTATTTTGGTACAAACATTTACTCGCCATGTGGCAGATAGCCACATAGAAATAGATAGATATAATGTATTAATTATATATTATTTAAATGTAATATTTAGTGTTTAATAAATAATTGTTAAATGTAGTATTAAAAAGTATATAATATATATAATATAAAAGTGTATTGATCTTTGAAAAGGTGTACCTGCATTATTATGCCATTATCATTATATTAGATGAAAATGGTCTCAGAACGACAATAGTTTATCGCAATAATTACTGGGACAATTTATTGTCCAGCAAAATTTGTTATCGTGACAGGCCTAGTAACAAGTAGCCTAAAGATGTTCTGTCTGTCAGGGAAACTCCGTAAATCCTCATTAGCAGGAACTTCTCCCGTCAGAAATGGCGTCTTTGGTTCAGCAACTTGCTGACGTTAGCTTTAGCTTAGCACCGACACACTCGCACAAACTTTTGCCATATTCAAATGCAAATAAACAAGAAATTTGCAGTATTGTCCACCGCTACAGCTTCATCAGTTGACTTCGATCCGTGTGTTCTTATCTCTCTCCCCTTGATTCTCAAAAAGAAGCTTTTTACCGCAGCCTACAAAAAGTGCTGCCACTCACTCCGCCATCTGCCCCACTCACTCCGCCATCTGCAATGATCCAAATGAAAGCGGGTGATGAGCTTCTCTGCCAGGATATGTGGCTGCATGGTGTTAAATGCCGACGAAAAGTCAGCAAACAGAAGTCTGGCTGTGGAGTTGGGGGTTTCCAGATGTTTGTGAATATTGTCTAGGATGAACATTTTGGCGTTGTCGACCCCCCTCCCCACCCGATATGCAAATTGGAGTGAATCCGTCATCAGATCTGTTACCTTGGTGATATAGTCCTTTATGACTCTCTCCATGGCCTTCATTACCAGGGAGGTTAGGGCCACAGGCCTGAGGTTGTTTTTGGTGGTACCCTTCTTGGGTATGGGAATCACCGTAGAGTGTTTCTACAGCTGGGGGACTGTGCTGCAATTGATGGAGCACTGAAACAGGTGTTGGAGTACACCCCCCAATTGCTCAGCACAGTGCCTAAGGGTCCGGCCACAGATGTCTGGGCCTGGCGCCTTATTCACTTTGGTCCTCTTGAGGGCGATACCACTTCCCCAGTGTCGATAGTGATGTCACAGTCATCAGATTTGAATGAGGAAATTAACCTGTTGAGATCAGAGCTGTTATCTCTCTCAAATCTGGTGAAAAAGATGTTCAGGTCATTGGGTAGTGAGGTCGGGCTGCAGCCTGCAACCTGGATGGGCTTGCCACTGCCAGGACTGAAGTTAACTGCTGCCATACTTTTAAGGCCCTGCCATGCAGTGCGGAGGTTTCCCTGTGCAAATGTTCTCTCCACCTTGTTTTTGTATCTCAGTTTGGCCTTTTTTTTTTTATGGCACGCTTGACCTCTCTGTTGACCTCTTTCTTTTCCAACTCAGAGGGTGAAGAAGACCCTCTTTTTTTGTTCAAAATCTCCTTTAGGTCCTTGGTCACCCAGGGTTTGTTAGGGAAGGTGTTAGTCGGTATACTATTGTCCACACAGAAAGAGATATAAGATGATACTGTATCCACTTGCACATTTAAGTCATTAGAAGAGGATGTCAGTATGGATCAGTTGGTGGTCTCAAAGCATCCTTGCAGCCACTTGATGCTGTCGGCAGTCCACTGCTTGATGTCCCTCCTTATTTTCTCTGACCTCTTCACAACTGGTAGGTATGCTGGGGCTAGTAGAATGCCAAGGTGGTCAGCAGAGCCAAGAGGGGGCAGGGGGACGGCTTTATATGCTTCTGGCACTGATCCATAGCATTTATCCAGTGTTTTTCCTGAACGGGTGGGACAATTGATATATTGGTAAAAACCTTTAAGAGATCTGTCCACTGAACAGTGATTAAAATCACCTAAAATGAATTTAGGGGCGTCTGGGGATATAAGTTCAAGTTTATCTAGCATTTTTCTAATACAGTCAATGGCTGAGGACTCTGGGATGAAGGGACGCAGGGAAACAGCCAGCAGTTCGATGTCAGCATTGCACAGTTCTTCCCTAACAGTTGTCGTACACCAGCTATTGTTGACATAAAAGCAAACACCGCCTCCCAGCTGTTTGCCTGTGAGCGTGGGATCTCGATCAAGACGTATGGGGGATCCAAAGCCATCAATATGCATTCTGCCATCCGCATTGTTCGCATTAAGCCATGTCTCAGTAAATGCCAAAACAAATGCGGTCCGATATTCATACATGTAATTGACATTGGCTTGCAGTTCATCAGTTTCGTTGCGCAAAGAGCGCACATTGGCTAGTACAATAGAGGGGAGTGTGTATTTTTTTCCTTTTGAGTCTGGCTCTAATTCCACCCTCCTTGCCTCGCTTTGTTACCTTTCTTGTGTGTGTGGTGTCTTTATCTTTACGCTGGATCTCATCCGGAAGCCTCACAGAGAACGCAACTTCATAGGAATAATGTTGCAGTTGCAGCAGAGAGTGCCTCGAGTATGTAATGTCTACTCTCTGTGCCGTCAGGTCGCCACACGAGCAGCGCACCTGTCTCCCAATGAAGAGACTTAGGTGAAAGAAACAGAGATGCAAAATAAGGTAATGGGATGAACCCTTTCCAATTGAATCCAATTTACTTTTTTATCAGATAGTAAAATAACTGAGGATCCCCCCCCACAACCTAAACTGTTTAAACCAAGGATCCATAGGCACACAAATGTGCCCATTCACCCTCAAAACTATTATTCTTCATCTGAATTGACACTGATACTCTCTGCTATTTTCCCCAAGTGCTAACATTAAGGTAAACAACCATGATAGGTTATTGGGAGAAGGAACAGAGACAGACTTTGTGGTGTGCACTGACTTTCTGTATGTTTGTATGTGTAAGGGGGGAAAAAGCACTTAAAAGGATTATCTGAGCAGACACTTAGATGTCGGCTTTAAGGTACTCTGTGTGTCATTTTGTCAATTTCACAAAACTATGTGCTGTAATGCTCAGTGGTGTAGTCTAATGTATTGTAGTGGGTATACTGTACTGTATATGTATGGACCTATATATATATATATATATATATGGGCCAGGATGGGCCTTGGGGGGGGCATATCATAGTGGGGGGTCTGGGTGTCCTCCCCCAGGAAAATGTTGAGCGTCAAAGACTTCCTTTCCTGCATTCTGACAAACTTTTATGCACCACTTTATGGTGGAAATGCCTTTATTTAGCCTATGCCAAGAAAAAAAACACAGATGACAATTCAAAATATATCAAAATTATAATGGACAGTATGTTGTTACGTGCCATTGCGCATTTTTAAGTGGGTATATGGAAATCCTGGAGCTTTCTTAGTGGGTATACTGCGTATACCTGCGTATCACGTAGACTACACCACTGCTTATGCTGTCAAGTTATCACACAAAAGGATTGATCTGAGTCACCTTTATTGGAAGGAGAGAGGAAAATCCATAGACGTATAACATATAGACGTAGTCTGCGTGACGTCAACCATAGGTTTCTGAAGAGCCAAAAATATGATGACATAGCATTTTTCCAGGCTGTAAACATGTTTAATTCTGCTGTAAAATTGGGCATTTTAACATGGAGCTCTATGGGGATGGACAGATTGTCAGGGATTTGCTACGGAAAGAAATACACATTACCTTACCCAGTAGAGTGGGGCTGAGTCCTTGGCAGCGGCACAGGTTCAAATTTGCCCTTTGCTGCATGTCGTCCTCCCTCTCTCTCCCCTTTCCTCTCTTCAAGCTGTGTTGTCGATTAAAGGCCATAAAAGCTAAAAAAAAAAAAAAGATACAAAAAAAATAAGAAATACCCACGGTGACACACTGGTAAAAGCAATGCGGTTTAACCATGTATTCAGCTAATTTATATAGCTCACTTTACTGTATTGTGTCAACAGTTCATTTAATATTGTTTTAATTTGCGGGGTGCAAATGTTCCACCAAAACAAATTCCTTCCTGAGACTATTTAGCAGAGCCAATTGTTATTGGTTTAACTAGTGGTGCACGATATATCGGCCGCCGATATAATATCGGCCGATATGGTCATTTTTTTACAAAAATAGGGCCGATGTGAATCATTCCTGTGTATTTGACGTGTGTGTAGGCTTAGATGTGAGTCACAAACCATGCAGAAGCAGCTGCTGGAGGTGGCAAAAAAGTCCAAAAGTCAGTTTCCCTTTGGTAAGGGAGCAGCGATGTCGTCTGTCTGGTCGTTCTTCAAAGTGTCTGAAGAGGATCATCGCTATGCTGTATGCAATGCTTGTGAGGGCCGGGTGATGCGAGGGGGAGTTCGTGTCAAATCGTTCAATACAACAAATTTGATCACCCACTTAAAAAACAAGCATCCCGAAGCCTACAAAGAATACGAGAAACTAGCTAATGCTAACAAGCAGCGGAAAAAAACTGCTGCTAATGCTACGGTAACTGCACCAATCGGTAGCCCCATAGAACAAGCGCTGGAAAAGACCAAGAAATTCCACAAGGACCACCCGAAGCAAAAGGCATTGACCATGGCAATAACAAAGATGATTTGCTGTTGATGACCAACCGTTTTCAGTAGTGGAAGACGAAGGATTCAGCGAGGTGCTTAAGGTCGCTGAGCCCCGCTATGACAAGCCAAGTCGTCGTTACTTTGCGGATGTCGCCCTGCCTGCCTTACATGATATCGTAGCCATCCACATCCACAAGTTACTCGACAGCAATGTCAATGACATCAATTTTATAACGGATATCTGGAGTTCTGACCTCAAGCAAACAAGCATGTTGAGCCTCACGGCTCAGTGGATCGATGAAAACTTTGAGATGAAGAGAGCCGTTTTACATGCCCAAGAATTCCCTGGCTCGCATACAGGTAGGCCTGGCTATTTTTTTGGACAGATGCAAATTAAATTAAACTCCGGCCAATTTTTACGGTAATCTTGACAACTAATACTATTCGAGACCTGCCAATAGAGCCTCTCTGCTGAGTAAATAGAAGAAAATATTAGCCGAATCGGTGCTAGCAAAATGGAGCTACTGCAGCTAATGTCCATAGCTCCCAGTTAGCTAAAACGGCAATTATGGGGGCATAATCTAAAGAGTGCATTTGTGCCTCTTAATAGACACAAAATGCAATTAAAATGTCTGCGCAACATGAACATGGACCTTACATGACAACAAGATGCGTTTTCAACTCAGACATTGTTCTCTAGGTTCACTGTACCGTGGACGGTACACTTTGTGGCTGTGGCATCGCTGTAACGTTGCTGTAACCGCCACTGAAACGTGTTTATAACTTTAAAGCATTAAATATTCAAAATATACAGCCATGCGACACACTCATTGAAAGCTTAGCCTCTCATGATTCAATTAAGCCCACACACAAAGCATAAGATGATTTATAGCAGTTATACAACTGTTATAAAGTTAAAGAAAATAAAACAATACAGACGTAAACTGCTATATAAAATCCATTTTTGAGTCTTTTGGCTTCTGGATTTTTTTATGTAGTAAGCTGAGACATGTTGCTATGGCCTTGGGTGTATCTGTATATTACCAGATGTGTTTACAGTAGTGTATTTTAATTATTTTACTGATGTATTAAACGTTTTTTTTATTATTTTATTCCAGGTACCGCCATAGCCAGTGCGTTTGACGGCATGTTTACAGAATGGAGAATCCGGAAAGAAAATGTGCACGTCGTGCTTTGAGATAACGCATGAAATATGGTGTAGGCAATGGAGGAGTGTGGTGTTAAAAGCCTGGGCTGTATGGCTCAGCAGTGCACGATGCAGTACTAAGCCAGCAAAGCGTCATTGACTCTTTGGCTATAGCGAGAAAAATAGTCGGACATTTTAAAAGTTCCCCCCTTGGTACCTCTCGGCTGAGAGACATCCAGAGAGAGACATTCCTGATGATGACAATGCTCCTGGAACAGAAGCGCGCACTGGTTATGTACGAGACTTACCACGGACTGCCTGTATCTCTCAACGCAAACCTCATTGAGAAAATGACCACACTCCTGGCACCCTTTGAAGAGTTGACGAGAGAGATTAGCTCGCATACAGCTACAGCTGCTGACGTGATCCCGTCTGTTGTGGCACTCAAGCGTTTTCTGAACAAGACAGCCGAAACCGACAGTGGGATCAAAACAACCAAGTCTGCACTGCTTGAAGTCGTGAACAAGAGATTCGAAACCACTTTCTCTGAGCAACTCTACTAATTGGCAACAATCCTGGACCCCAGATACAAAGATCGCTACTTTGACGCAGACCTCAAGCAAGTGGCAAAAAACAAGCTAGAGAAAGAAGTGGACAAGATGACAGCGTCAGCGACGACCAGCGCCAGTGCCACAGATGGGCCTACACCAGACGCAGAAGACACTGAAGAAGATGATCCACAAGAAAAGAGGATGTGTACACCAAGTGAAGGGCATAGGTTCCTGGACATGTTCGATGAAATTCTGGAGGAAAAGGAGCAGGATGAACAGGCAACAGGTCCAACGAGTGTGCAGGTAGGCTAGGTTACTATACTATTTGAATCAGATAATCTTTTAATAGTCTTTCATTCAAATTAAGTATTTCACATTTCTTTGTGTGATCAGATCGTTTATTGACAGTCAAATCTCATGAAAAACTGCAGTCCATAGTTATTATTGAACTTTGAAATTGATTGTTGGTGCACGCCACGGCTAACATGGGCGCATCTCAATAGTCTGTCTTGTCTAAAAATCAGTGATAGGCATGTAATGGATCTACTGGGCTGACCAATGATGGGGTAGTAGGTGCTCCCTCCAGTGGATAGATGGTGAAACAATCTTATCAATTGGCTACTACATTGAAATGACTAGGCGTACATACTACTGGGACTTCAGAGTTTTGGCCTCACAAGAAAAAAAGATAATTGAATGAACAGTTATTTTATTTCATTTGGTGTCATGAATACAAATGTTGAATAATAATTTCCTGATGATTTGCCAGAGATGTATATTTATACACTTGTCTATATTTCTTTTAGGTGCATGGTTACCTGAGTGAGCCCACCATCCCCAGAAACGTGAGCCCGCTGCAGTACTGGCAAAGCAACATGACCCGCTTCCCTGCCCTTGCCCCAGTGGCACGCAAGTACCTGTCAGCGCCATGTACAAGCGTGGATAGTGAACGTCTCTTCTCCGCCGCTTCAAATGTTGTCAGTGAAAAGAGGAATAGGATCATTACAGAGAGAGCAGAAATGCTCGTTAAGCACAACATTCGTCTGCTTCCAAAGCCCGGGAAGGCAAAGGGTTAGGGCTAACCCTAAAGTAGTTGGCAGTTACAGTACTTAGTTACTGTACTTACAGTTCAGAAGACTGCAAAAGCCAGTTTGTTCTGGCTCCATTTTCACATTTTACCTTTTTTGGATTAAAAGTTGTGTTTCATAAGCTGACACACCTGTGGCAGGTATTTTAATGGTTAATTTTTGTCTCAGGGACCCGAGGGGGTTGGGAAAGATGTGGTTCTCTGTAGTAAGAAAGACCAAGACCATGATCTTCGCTGTGAATGCCTAACCATAATCACAAGTTTAATCATGCTTTTGTTGCTAAGAGCTGATGTATTGCAAGAGCGGATATTGTAGGAAAACAAATATAATATGTCATTTTTAACTGTTATGTTCAGTATCAACATGTTGTGACTTGCCTAATACATTCCAGCATCTCCATTTCCATCATAACCATGTTTCCTCCAAAAATGATTGCTGTTGCAAATTAGTTATATACAAACGTACATTTCTAGGAGACAGGGATGTTGCTCTGAACACCCACTCACTGTGCATAGACTCTTTCTCTCCATGCAGCCAAACGTGACAAGTCCAGACACATTGACTGGAGCTGTCGAAAGGTGTCCTGGGAAGTGTAGGAAATTACTCACTGATGGAGACAAGGTATGTTAAAAAGTGGATTCTCCAAAAGCACTGAATTTCAGTACTTACGGACTGATGATTCTAGCAGTGTCAGGTTATCCAAAGGGTAGACTTTTTTTATTTGCACTTGAATCCCCCAGACATCTTTGCGTATCCTGAACCCACACTAATCGAGTGCTTGAGGAAAGAGAACCTTTTCTGCTGTCTAAAAATCCCCTTAAGACCAAAAGTACTTCCTGGTGAGTAGAAACTAATTTGACAGTAGATTGTTACATCTCCTGATGGGACGTGAGTTCTCAGCAAAATGACAGGCCAGAGCGACTTGGCTGCCTCAGATCAATAAAGATCCCAATCTCCAGCTCAACACACTGATGACAAGAGTGATAAGCATCACCTTTAAAAGCAAACCTGCTGTCTTCATAGACCCAAAAACATGAAAATTGATAGGGCCCGCAGGCTGTTTTCTTTGACTAAACCCTGCAGTTGATAAAATAGACAGTGGTCTTAAAGGATTTATCTTTGGGTTCTTCCCTCACAATGACACGTCTGAAGTGAAATGAACATTTCCTTTATTTCCCCTCTGCACAGTTTGGAGAGTAATCGCTCCCATGAAACAAACAAAAAACACAATAGCATATTTCCTATGGGCGGTCGCTGCTGTGATACCTGTCTGCTTTGTTGACAGCCAGAGGATTAGACTACTTCAGGAGATGCTCTCATTTTCAAAACAGCACCTTCCCGATTTCTCAAATATCCTTGAGCACACAGACAGAGCCGTCATGCCCATGCTTAGCTAACAGGTCAGTTGGAGGTCTTTAGGCAATTTGAAACCGTAATCAGGGGAGGCTTTTTGTCAAATTGTGTTGTCACATTCACAGGCAGCTCTTTGTCTTTCTGTCTTTAGAGATTGTTTCTGGTTGTGTAAGAAAGATAGGTAACAGAGTCTTTTGATGTTTTGAATTTACGTTTAATTTGAATGATGTAAAGGTTCAAAAAGTTATCCTCCAAAGAGTACAGAGACAAAAGACACTACACCTTAAGGAAAAGTAAAACATTCTGGGGGATTCACTTTCTTGGAGAGAGAGAGATGAGAAGAGCGATACCACTTGCATGTCTATGTTTAGTACCGAATTGGATTCAGGATGTGTGTCTCGATTCGGATACTTCCGTGAGTACACTTACATGTAGGGCACAACGTTTTTTTTAAAAGGTTTATTTAGATAGGGACAGATACAAAAAAACATAGATAAACTTCAACAGTCATAAGATGTACGTATCATAGTGTTTTTAGCCGAAGCTAATTCTCGACACTTAGTCCCTAGTAAGGCTTTTGGTTACAAATAAAAATACAGATTTACATTATTATTAAAAAGACAATAAAGATGAAATAAAAAGAAATGAAATGAAAATGGAAGGAAAGTATACAATGAGAGCACAGTGTATAAACTAAATATGAGAGCAAGATTGTTCCCGAATTAGCCACAATTTTTTTTTTTTTAAAAGTGGCTAATGTTGGGATACATTTCAAGTGGTCTGGCAGAAAGTTCCATAATTTTGCCCCTTTTACTGAAAATGCAGTTTGGGCAAATGATGTTCTACAGAAAGGGATGCTACAATTGCCTTTTAACGCTACTCGGGTGATGGTTCTGGTACCACTTTGCTGTTTTATTTTTGTTCTGCAAAGGGGAAGGGGAGCAGCGTTATTTAGGCAATTGAAGACCAATTTAACAAAATGCAGGGAGATCAAATTATGTTATTATCACACTTCAGATTGATCCTCTCGTCTCACTCTTAGAAATAAATCAAATAAGCATATTTCTCAAAATGTTTTAATATTCATTTACGCTCTAGTGTTAGTCAGGTAATTAAGCTGCAAAAACAGAAAAGGTTGTGAGCACAACACTATATACACAACATATCATCACTCTTTAAGTTAAAGTGGTGGTTCAGAATTTTGGACATAGGACCTCATTTCCAAGTTACCCAGTGTGTTATTTATCAGTGGAGACCGTTTTCAACACTTTTCATCCAGTCCTGCTAGCCTGCCATTAAAAACAGTCTTACCCACTCCACAGTACACCCGAGGCAAATAAATTATAACGCATTGCAATAGTTATACTTTGTTCCCTGTAGTTGGTAACATAGGCTACAGGAGCGGCGGAGTGATATTACCTAGGTTAGCAATTAGCCCAGCCAGGTATCTCCATTTCTATGAACCACCCAGACCTCTCAGATCATCTGGGACACTTGCCACCGGGTTTAACATTGTTTTTTTTGGGGGGGGAAACCCTGGATTGTGCAACTGGACAACAGATTAGCTCCACTGCTGCAGGACCCTGGATCGCCGTCTGATGACCTGGATTACGTCTCAAGCTTTGCGAACCACTGTCTTGATTTTCTGAGCTCAATAGATGGCGCTCTCTGTTCAAAGAAAAAGGTTAAAGGAATGGCAAGTCAACCCTTTGTTGAACAGAGAGCGCCATCTGGTGAGCTCAGAAAATAAAGACAGTGGTTCGCGACGCTTCATTTGACCATCACTAACTGAGAGTAACTCAAAAAGTAAAAGGCTACAGCTAGAGGAAGCTAATGTGTCTGCTAGTTTCATTAAAAACCATTCATGGTGCTGGCAGTGTTAGTGCCAGCTTTGGTGTTATACAAATGAATTAATTCCATCACATGCAACTTTATTAACTTGACGTTTCCTCTTTCTTTTAATTTTCCCCTCTACTCCATGGTTTTCTCTGAGGCTTCGATGTACCGTCTCCAATGTATGTCATTCAAGATTTATTCAAGAAAGTTAAGATACAATACAAAATAAAACAAACTTTGATGATGTGGTTCACCATCAGTATCATAACAAGGTTTACCAAAGAGGTACAAATTGAGGTCAAACATGAATGCCTCTGAATTCCCCTACTAGTTCTGCACCTTATATTTATACACGAGTTCTCTGGGTATTTCATCTTCCCACACAGTAGCAAGACTGGCATAAAAACCAAAAAAAAAGTAAAAAGGTGATTCCAACAGCTCCTCTTATTGCCTTTTCCGTTGTGAGGCAGATGGCAAGCGATTTTAAATTAGTATCATGAGAGAACGACAAGCTAGGAGAAACAGAAGAACAGAAATATTGAGTCTATTGAGATTTGACAAATGAAACCATTCTCATACCGTTGTACAAAGTCCAACAAAAGTAAGAGTAGCAGCTATGTAAATGGACTATTATATAGCGCTATTCAAGTCTTAACAAATACTCAAAGCTCTTTTACATAGTACAGGAACCATTCACCATTAACACACACAAATTCCAACCCGTTCTAACTCCCAACTCGTAAAATACTGACGCTTGGTCAGTGGCTGTCAATTCAGTTCAATTCAGTTTTATTTATAGTATCAAATCATAACAAGAGTTATCGCGAGACACTTTCCAGATAGAGTAGGACTAGACCACACTCTATAATTTACAAAGCCCCAACAATTACAATAATTCCCTCAAGAGCAAGCATTAGCGGTAGCTATTGCGACAGTGGCGAGGAAAAACTCGCTTTCGGGAAGAAACCTCGGCAGACCCAGACTCTTGGTAGGCGGTGTCTGACGGTGCCGGTTGGGGGTGTGATGAACAGTGGTAGTAATAGTCACAATAAAGATAATGGAACAGTGACTACAATGGTAGTCGTAGTAGTTCATGTCATAGTAGGGCACAGCAGGGCGTTACGGGGTGTACTGAGGCACAGCACAGCATGGGTGGACGCGGTAGGAGGCAGCAGGACGCAGCCGGACACTGCAGGGAATCGCAGAGCGTAGCAGGGTGTAGCAGGTCCCTAGCAACAGCTGCACCCAAGACCCAGGTCTTGGTGCCACCCTAATCCAAGGCGATATTCTGGGTGAAGAAGAAACATAAGGACTCCGGGGAGTAAACTCCCCAGAGCTAGGTTAGTAACAAGCATTTCTGGGAGAAGGATGCACATAAAAGGAACAAATGAAAGGAGAGCATCAGATACCGACCCTTCAGCATCTGTATGGAACGCACAGGGCAGAGCAGCAGTGCGACCACGGCGTTGTAAGATGACGTAGTATTAAGAGAGACAAAGATAGCGAGTAGTACGAAAGAGCAAAATGCCGCATAAGGAGGTCGGTTGGGGGGGTGGATGGGTCAAACAACAAAGGACTTTCACCCAGGGAGACCGGGGTTCATGTCCTGTTATTGTCCTGCGTGTCACAGAAACGTACCTTATGTAACGCCACTATCTTTTCCTAAACCTAAGTGTCCCGTTCCTGTGCCGCATGTCCATCAGTACGTCCCGACCCAGAGTGTCAAAAGTGACGTCAAGAGTCCCGACGCTAAAGGAGACTTTTAGCGGAAATAACAAGGCATATGACCAAGCGTCCATATTTTATGCGATAGGAGAGTGAGAATGTGTTGCACATTCATACACTGTGGCTGCTTTACAAGGTGCCAACTGCTCATCAGATAAACATTCACACACATTTACACTCTGATGGCGCAGCATCGGGAGCATTTCGGGGTTGAGTGTCTTGCCCAAGGACACTTTAACATGTAGACTGCAGGGTCAGGGATTGGACTACCTACCCTCCGATTGGTAGGCAACCACTCTACCACCTGAGCCACAGCCGCCCCAGCAGCTATGTAAAGTTATACAAATCAAAAATTTATGAGGCAAGGGAAGGAGGACATGCAGAGTTTGACGAACAGGAAGTTGAAGAGAGAGAAGGTGAAAGTTCAAAAGAACAGGACGGAGAACTTGAAAAATGAAAAAGAAAGGTGGGGGAAGGAGGAGATGGAGGTGGTGTAGCATGGCTGGGGATGACAGGATGGATTAGGTGCACAGAGAGAAATGTAAGAGGTCACATTTCAAACCTATTCACCCACAAGACATGCAACACATGGCTGTGTCAAACTGCCTCAGCTTCTCACATTAATTGCCTACTCTACAGCTGCGAAGCAAATTGAACAGAAAAGTTCCTGGAGTGGACAAAGAGAACATTCTTGATTCAACTGAGATTTGATTCATTCGTCCTTAAAATCAACTTGCTTGTGCAATTTAGAAATCTGGTTTTGAACTTGCAAACTTCTCCTTTTTCTTGCTTTACTTCAGAGATCTTCAACAGGGGGCTCTGGACCCTTAGGGGGTCCTCATAGTTACTGCAAGAGGGCCCCTAAGTTATTATTTTTTTCATTTATTTTCAAAAGTTAATGTCTGAAAATATACATGAACATTAATCCAACATATTATTAGCAACGATAAATCGGCCTATTTGTAAATCGTTTTTACACTACATTAATGATAGGCTTATTGTCCTGTAAATAAGGTAGCCATTCACGGATACGGTTAAACTTAAGGATTAATTGTACTACATGTGTATTTAACTCTAAAACATGATGTATATAAACACATGAATATGTCAAGAATTATTATTTTATCAGCTTAGTATTGTATGAACCATAAAAAGGAATGTGTAAAGGCTTTAGGCTGCCAAACACATTATTGTAGGCCCAGTTTAAAATGCAACTAAATGTAATACAATATGTAGTGGGGGGGGGGTCCCTGCTCCATCTCTCTTACAGCTTAGGGGTCCTTGGCCTAAAAAAACGAAGACTTTACATGATTGTACATTCTTTTTTATCTGTATTGTCCCCTCAATGATCTCTTGAGTTTAAATAAAGGTTGAATGAACGAATGAATATCTTTTGGTTATCTGGCTTCACTAACCCTATTCTCGCTTTACCAAAGCGCACTGGAGGAGAGTCTGGCTAGTCCACACAGCATTCTGGGATGGGAAGAAAACGTGCTCTGGTTTATTGGCATTTCATTAAACCAATCACAATCGTCTTTGGCGGTGCTAAGCACCGGAGAAAACCAGCGGAGCCGCTGAAAAATAGGCTCGGAAGGAACTTGTTTTGGTGGAACGTGTACTTTCAAAGGTTGTTTTAGTCATGCAACAGAAAACTCAGATTGGACAGATAGTCTAGCTAGCTGTCTGGATTTACCCTGCAGAGATCTGAGGAGCAGTTAACCATAGTCCTCACAAATCCACCGGAGGTTAGAACGCCAACACAAAGAAAGAGGAAGGTAACAGATATTCGGCCTAAATAAGTAAAATCCAGCGGAAGTGGAACGTCAAGGATATAGACTACACTAACCCTAACATCCGCGATCACACTAAGTGTTCACACAACAGTTATCAACTCGGTAAATCAACCCAGGGTTTCCACAATCTAGCCATTAGCGCGCTCACATAAAAGGGGCGGGGTTTGCAGCTTATGGCAGCAGAGCAAACTATAATATTAGACAAATTTAAATTTAAGCTGACGTTAAGTTTAACACATAATCCATGCGAAAGGCAACACAGCTGCAACTACTATATGCAGGAAGGACAGCTGACACTGTGTGAATGTGTAAATTAATAGGCTCATAATATCACTGTATAACAGAAACTAGCAACACAAGTTATCTCTGTCAGCGTTTTTGAGCTGTATGTTGCCAGTGCAACTTGTCGACTTCGTGCCTTCAGTCCCACTGACAGTATGCACTTCCTACGATACAGATATCATCCTACAACAGAGACTGACAAAAGCACTAAAGCCTTCTACTTGTTATACTTATAAGATATGAAAGTACTTACTCCTTTGAATCATGTTCATATTTTTATTTTATTTGCTCCCTAGTCCCTTTCACACCGCCGGCGTTGCAGTTAGATAAATAAGGCTAAAATGGTCATACATTCAGGGATGGTTGGTTGTGGTTTGGGTGGGGGTCTGTTTTGTTGTGTAATTGTTCTCTTTTAAATACCAATAAAAAGAATTTAAAAAGAAAAGAAATTGTCAAACACGCCAGAAGACTTCATCTAAGCAACACAATCATTTAATGGACTTCACAAATGTAACTATAGACAGATCCACTTGTGCACTAGATGGGCAGTGATAGTATAACCCTATTTAATTTGATTTATTTGACATATCAAAAAAAATTGTATATATGTATGTATATGTGTGTATATGTATGTATATATGTGTGTATATATGTATATATTTGTATTCATGTATTTCTCGGAATGATTGTATATGCGACGTTTGCTAGTATAACGCACTGCGAAAAATACATTAGAGGATAGCACAATAAAGTTAAAGGATAATTTATTTCCATTGTGCTCCTCTTTTGTACTTGTACTTATTTTGTATTTTTCTTTAACAATGTTTTCATTAATTTTCAATCGCACCAATTGTAGATGCCTCCATTTTCTTCCCAATGAGAGCTATAGTCCTTTTTGCCTGTAGTATAGCCAAATCAATACATTTATATTCTTGGGGTTTCAGATTTGTTGGATACAGGTGCAGCAAAATCATTTTAGGGTCAAGTGGAATGTTCACAGACAAGATGAACATAGTTTTCATTATTAATTTAAACATTCATACAGTCAGCGCTTTTTTTTTGTCAGCTGTCCTTGGTGCATTTAGCAGCTGCAGCTGCTTTTAGTCTGGATTATGCTAGTAGACATGTCAATGTTTGCGGTTGGCCATCACTCATGGCTAGATTTGGGAAACCCTGGGTTGACTTACCGAGTTGATAACATTCGGTTACAAGGTAACCTTGGTTCTCTGAGTGAAGAGACTATCTCTCCAGGGCAAGACAGCTTGGATACCGTTCCAATCAATGTAAATCAGTGAACCCATGCACACTTGGGCCTTTATGCCCTAGCATGGGCCACGTAGTGGTGTGTCTTAAAGTGATATCCACGTCAACTGCCCCAGTGGATCAATCCTCCGTACATATGGAATATGTAACTCTGTGGAGAGATAGTCTCAATACGATAGAGAACCACCGTTGTGTGATCGCTTAGCGTGGCTGCGGTTGTTAAGCTTATTGAAGCCAGGTAACCAAAAGATATGCTGGGTATTATGTCTGACATCTTTTCAGATTACTGCCATCACATAAATCCACTTGGTCCAATGCTTGTTGACTGGATGCAGGTCTGGATATCCCAGCTTAAACCCTTTGGACACGGTGGGGTATCACTTAAGTTATCTGGATTCTCAAACTGGAATTATGCTGCAATATTAATTGACCTGGTGTATCCACATAACTACCTCGAACTGAGTTTTTACATTCCTACCACAAGCCAAGCTATATTCCCACACATGGAGATAAAGCATGTGAGGATGAAGAAAGTATACTCAGGTAATCACCATGTGGATATAATAAATCCAGTACGGTGCTTCAGTTGAAGTCATTTCATAATTACAGAGCTGTTAATCATTTGCGTCTAAGGCTGCAGGTGTGCATGTGTGTTACATACAGCTAAAACATCTCTGACAAAGTCTGTGTAGAAAGCAGCCAGGGTTTGTTTGTGTTTGGCCACACAGGAGGCGTATGTGGCCCGATCGTGCTTACACCTTTTCCCTCTTTATTTTGTTAGATGCCTGATTGGGCACACCTGCACGTCTGCCAAGCGCCACTGCTGAGAGCTGTTTTAGTTCTGCTGCCCAGTCTGTGTGTGTGTGTGTGTGTGTGTGTGTGTGTGTGTGTGTGTTACAGTGGAGGGTTTGTGTGTATTGTGTCCACTGTGGATTTTGTTTTCAGCTAAGCTTCAGCAGAACACGCCAGGTCAGTACAACGTTGTGTAACAGAACAATAATTTGGTGACATTTGTGTACAGTACTTGTACTGCGTGTGTGTTTACAACTGACAGAGCACAACTTGGGGTAAAACTGTGGCTTCACTGTGATTGTAAGCACACAAACACACAGGGTACAGCTCATGTGGGCCAGCACGTTCTCACTCCCATCACATCAAAAAGCAATGCTTGGTCAGGTGCCTTTGGCGTTTTGTTATTGACGCAAAAAGTTTCCTTTAGTGTCATATTTAGACGCGCTTGGTCGGGATTCTTGACTTTGTGAAGCTCTGGGTCTGGACGTACGTTTAACTGACATGCAGCACAAGAACGGGACAGTTAGGTTTAGGGAAAGATGGTGGGTGGGGTTACAAAATGTATGTTTCAGTGACACGCGGGACAAGAACGGGACATGAACCCCGCTCTTCTGGGTGAAAGTCCTGTGTTGTTTGACAACAACCAACCTTCTTACGCTGCTATTTTGCATTTTCCTGTTGTTTATTCGTCATGCCCCCGGTGTGATAAGGTATTCAGTTAAAAAAATATTTTACTTACTTTGAGTGCACTGATTAATAAATGTATTATTTCATTTAGAAACAGTAGCCTTTTGTTGTTGTTAAAGCTATAGTGCGCAACTATTTTAAATGAATGAACATCCAATCAAGCCATTGCCAAATGAGTTTGAACCAAGTTTTCCAAACAATTTCAAACTATTCCATTGGAATCGCAATTTTTGAAATGATTCCAAGTTGGAACCGGTTCTCGGTGCCAAATCCTATTGGTGGAGGTGGTGTGCTATCGCTTGTATTGTGTGGACGCGCCGACAGTGTTCGTGTCATTACTTAGAATTCCTCATGGGGGAGACAGAAACTAGGCACTATAGCTTTAATTAGCCTTTCTGAGGCTATTGCATGGCTAAATCAATTTATTTTATTTTATGAAAAAAACGGCCCCCTATGTAACAGCCCCATGAGTCACTTCATCCTGGGACGTGGCCTACAGTGGACCAATACACTATGCCATAGCTCTTCAACAGGGGGGTCCACAGAGTTACTGCAGGGGGGCCGCAAAATTGTTTACATTTTTTTTTTTTTATGAAAATAGTTCTGAAAATATACATATACATGAATCCAGTATATTATTATCAAGAATAAATTGGCCTATTCGTGAAAAAAAACCATTTAATTTACACAACATTGATAGTAGGCTTACTATAGGTACGGTAGCCCCTAGGGGGGCCATCCACTACAGTTACGCTTCAGGATTCACTGTGCCTTCCACATATATGTTTAACATTAAAACATGATGGAAAAATATATTAATATCCATTCATCCATTTCCATCCATCCAACCCAGTTTAAAATGCAGCTCAATTTTTTTACAATAGCCTATATGTAGTAGGGGGTCCCTGCTCTATCACAGCTAAGGGGCCCCATTGGCCTAAAAAAAGTTGAAGAACCCTGTACTATGACATCAGTTTGGGGCATTGTTGACAGTGGCTGTTTTCACAGAGAAGTGTTGCTGTTTCTGTCCATTGTGGTTGATTGAGTATGAACAAAAGTTAAAAAGAAAGCAGCAACCTTACAAATAACTTAATACTCAAGTGCTACTTAATCAAATAAAACTTAATTACCGGTTTGCCAAAAAGCTGACGGTAAACGTTTGGTCTAGTTGAAGCTATTAGAGATTGTGTAAATGTGAAATAGTTGCATGATGGTTGGAATGGGTGTGCTGTGTGTCTGTGTGCTTGCATGTGTGTGTGTGTGTGTGTGTGTGTGTGTATGTGTGTGTGTGCGGCCTCGATCAGAAGCAAACACTATCGTTAGCTTCTGCAACACTATGTAATGCTATTTGTGCAGACACTGCATGGAATGCCAATCATTTTATTTTTAATGAGGCATGTAGCATCCATATATCAACTCCGGCACCAGATGGCATTGCATTTTAAGGCTGGTAAGCAAAGTATTCCTCAGTGTTTCTCAAAGTCTCATCACTTCTCTGCTCTACTAGGGGCTGTAACAGCTTTATAGAAGGGGTGCCAGGTAGCCCACTCACATTCACACTCTCATATGGCCGGACCATTGTATTTAAAACATTTTTGCCACTGCATGCATAGCTAAGGGACTGCTTGTTATTTATTTCAGGGGCCACAGGAGGAGTTTTGGGATCTTTAGTAAAAATAGACCTGACCCTCCCTTCACCAGCAATACATTTTGGATGACCCTCCAAAATGATTAGGAAAAAAGGGATGACCCTCCCCAGCAGTTTATTGAATCTTTCTGTACTGGTTTGCGATTGACAACGATGTAAAGATGCCCATTTTTTTTTTAAAGCCATGACATATGTGACTAAACCTCTGCATTCTCATCTTACGCATCCCACTCCTCTGTTATGGTGTGGTGGCCATTTCAGTAGATTTACTCACTAACATTGTTGTGGAAACACAATAAGCATGGAAACCAAATGCACACTTCCTGCATTACTTCAAATACTAAGTTACTCCTCTAGTAAACTAGTATTCACATGAAATAAAACATTGAAATCATTCAGCAAAGTACACTGGGTAATAAGAAATTCAACACTGGTTGCTATGGACTCGTCACTAGTCTTCCTCAGTCATTGTATATTTTAGCATATAGGTAAAGCTGCCGAAGCTGAACATTATCCAAAACTCCATTTCTCAGACGAGCGTCAATTTGGGAGCTTGCATGCTACCACTCCTTCCTTCTCAAATGCCTTGAAAAGGTTGTCGTTTATATATATATATATATATATATCACCGGGACAGAAAGGATATTTGAGTTGGGTATGGCTGGGGCTGCAGCCTGGAGACCTCCCGTCTCATGCCCTCCAGGCTTGTGCTCTCCACGGCGCGAGCTTCGACTTTTCAAAATAAAAGCTTGCGTCTGGTCCGCTATGTTTTCGTACGGTGTTTTGGATGTTTTTGAACTAAACAGGATGGGAATCATGCTAATGAATAAAATATTTTTTTCAGCAGATGTCTTAGTTACAACACGATGGAGCTAGCAAAGCAGTTTTGTGTTTGTATGTGCGAGCGGGATTTTTTCAGACCGTGGGAAATCCCACGGTCTCTAAAGCTACAGCTCAAATTGTCTGGCGGACTAAACAAGGAGGGACCCATCTGCTAGCGATAGGGGCTGACACTGAGAGAGCTACATGGAGCTACATGGATAAATATGCACCAAACAAACCACTTTGAAATGTTGCTGTTCTCACGAATACAAAAGTTTGGTGACCCTCCCCCATAGACTAAAGAAAATTGGATGACCTTCCCATCAACAAAGAATAAAAGTGTTGTCTAGCTGTAGTTCCTGTCTTGTTTTCCCGTGTGTCTGTATGTTCTGTTTCCTGTTTTATTTTGACGGTCTGGTTTTCTGTCTTGTCTTATTTTACTTCCTGTGTTTTCCCTCCCTTGTGATTGCCCTAATGTGTTTAACCTGTTTCCCAGCCTTGTTTCACCTGTCCCTTGTTAGTCCTCGTTATCCTGTGTATTTAGTCTTTGTGTTTCCCTTGTCTGGTGTCAGGTCATTGTTGTAGTTTTCCGTCTTCTGTTTCTGTGTGTACTGTTTGCAAGTTCTGTTTGGATTCTACCCTGTTCTCTGCGTTCCTGGTTATGGATTTCCTGTGTTATTGGGATTATGTTGAGAAATAAATCTTCTGCTCAATTTACCTTTGCCTGCGCTCTCTGCATTTGGGTCCACCTTTCCCTGAAGATCGTGACACCTCCCCTCTTTTCCTCTGGTGGTCCATTCCATAAATACCGAACGGTCCCTAAAATGCTTTAAATGCCTTAACGACAGTAAAGATACCATAACTAAACATGACTTAAATGGCTTTTGAGTATTTGATGAGAATTTTTATAAAAAAAATGATGGATATAATTTGATTGTCAGTTCTAGCTTGGAGGATGTTTCCCGAATCGACCGGAGTTTAGAATGCCAACACAAAGAAAGCGGAAGGTGAGGGACATCTGGCCGAAAATGAGGGACATCCAGCGGCACCAGAACTTTCCAGTGAATGAAATGTTGTCTACATAGACTACTCTGTGCCTGCTATATCAAGTTTATAAGGTGACAATATGTTGGTGTTGCGTTTACAGTTGGTAAAGAGGACAAAAAAATCAACTAAGTCACTTGAACTAATATTAAAGTTGCCACTAGGGGACAGATACACAGCCAGCGCATATTAGCTTGCAGTTTTGCTATGGCTAACTTTTTATTAACCACACACAGAGTTACATTATCTGCCCATTGGAGCCGGTTATGTTGTCCACCAAACAAATGTCCAATACTCACTCACTCTCCTCAGTAACAACAATGAGGCAGCCTACAGAGAGGAGGTTCAGCATTTGACAAACTGGTGTCTTCCAAAATCATAATGGACTTTAGGAGATCACCTCACCTGGACTACGCACATCTCTCACCAGGTGGGAAAGGCACAACAGAGGCTCTATACTTCCTAATGAAGCTAAAACTCGCTCACCTTCCTCTCCACCTGCTGACCAACTTTTACCGGTCAGTGGTAGAGAGCATACTAAGGAACCGTTCGGTATTTATGTAATGGCCCACCGGAAGAAAATAGGGGAGGGTCATGTCTTTTCATTCTTTGTTGAGGGGGAGGGTCATCAATTTTTTTTAGTATAGGGGGGAGGGTCACCAAACTTTTGTATTCGTGAGAAAAGCAACATTTCAAAGTGGCTTGTTTGTTGCATATTTATCCATGTAGCTCCATGTAGCTCTCTCAGTCTCTGCCTCTATCGCTAGCAGATGGGTCCCTCTTTGTTTAGTCAGCCAGACAATTTGAACTGTAGCTTTAGAGACCGTGGGATTATATATATATATATATATATATAAAAATGACAGCCTTTTCAAGGCATTTGAGAAGGAAGGAGTGGTAGCACGCAAGCTCCCAAATTGATGTTCGTCTGAGAAATGGAGTTTTGGATAATGTTCAGCTTTGGCAGCTTTACTATATGCTAAAATATACAATGACTGAGGAAGACTAGTGACAAGTCCATAGCAACCAGTGTTGAATTACCCAGTGTGCTTTGCTGAATGGTCTCAATGTTTTATTGTTTTATTTCATGTGAATACTAGTTTACTAGATGAGTAACTTAGTATTTGAAGTAATGCAGTAATGCAGGAAGTGTGTTCAAGTTTCCATGCCATTCCATTAGTGAGTAAATCTACTGAAATGGCCACCACACCATAACAGAGGAGTGTGATGCGTAAGATGAGAATGCAGAGGTTTAGTCACATATGTCATCGCTGTAGAAAAACAATGGCTAACTGTATGTATTTGCCAAGCGTGAACCATTACAGAAGGCATCAATAAATTGTTGGGGAGGGTCATTTCTTTTTTAGTGATGGGACAACCGATTCTTTACTCGAAGGTTAGCCTACCGAGTTAATAGATTTGGTCGCAGGTTCGCGTGCACGTTTACTTCCCCCAACAGACACCGCTTGATTACATTAGACTTTTTTTCGCAACTAGACGGTTGCGGTTACATTCGGTCTCGACACACTCATACTGACCGACACTAGACTCACGCACTGGCCACGGTTACATTCGGTAGCCTGGTGCGCGGTCTCCTCGTGACAGACTAACTACCATGTAGCAACATTCACTTCTAACATTTAACTTAACTACCAAGATAACATTAGGTGTATTTGTATGTGATATAATACTTTTGCCTTGGTAATGTAGCCTATGAATTTCCATGAACACAATTCTAAAATGCACGAGACATAAAGGCTTCTGGGATCGGTTGATAACTCAAACTTGCCGAGAACCTAGACACCCGTTTGATTACAGAGACTCATGCATTACCCTCGGTTACGGTCCTTGGTCTTGTTCAGTAACGTGGTGCGCGGTCTCCTCGTGACAGCCTACCTACCATGTAGCAACGTTCACTTCTCTAACATGTAACTTAACATAACTACCAAGATAACATGACGTGTATTTGTATGTGATGTACTTCCCCATCGATAATGTGTAAATTGCCATGAACACAATCATCTAAGATGCACCTGAAACAAGGATTGGTTCATATCTCAAACTTGCCGAGAACCAAGACACCGCTTGATTACATTAGACTCGAGCGGCCGGTTGCACGGTTACATTCGGTCTCGTTCAGTAGCCTGGTGCGCGGTCTAGGCCATTTCCTGATTGATTCTACCACCACTCCACTGGAGGCGTTAATGAGCTAGATTACTACACACACAGTAGCAGTCTAGAAGAAGAATACCAGCTACACACAACGGCACGAATGCATGGATGTATTAAGAAAACAGGAGTGAGTCGGTTCATTGACGTATGGCACTCGATTCTCCTGGGTTCAGTGACACGAGTCGGCTCTTCGGTCAGTTCGTCAACACTACTCTTTTTTTCATATCATTTTGGAGGGTCATCCAAAATGTATTGCTGGTGAAGGGAGGGTCAGGTCTATTATGACTGAAGGTTCCAAAACTCCTCCGCTGGCCCCTGAAATAGATAACGAACAGTCCCTAACCTATTGCTGCAATGTGTGGTTCTCCAGCTGCACAGAAAAGAATAAGAAGGACCTTCAGCGGGTGGTTAGGGCTGCTGAGTGTGTCATTGGAGCATCATTGCCTTCACTCACAGACATCTACAATGGTAGACTGCAGAAGAAAGCCAGTTGTATCTTCAAGGACATTACACACCCTGGTCACTCTCTGTTCTCTCCACTGCCCTCTGGTAGGAGATTCAGGTCCATCAAGTCCAAATCAAACAGGTTAAAAAACAGCTTCGATCCAAAAGCTGTCAAATCCATAACACCAAATGGTCACTGAAAAAGAACTGCTATCACACCTGGGACTGTTGTGTTTGTGCGTGTTGCCGGTTTGTCTGTCTGTCAGCACTGTATGGATTTTCATCTACCCTAATCCCTTATGCAACTTTTTTACTTAAATCTATTTATTTATTTTATCCTGGCATGACTGTTTGTGTTTTTAATGTGTTATGCCGTCAATGCGGAGCTGCTAAACTGCTTTTCGTTGTCTGTAAAGCAATGACAAATAAACTATTCTATTTTATTCTATTCTATTCTTTTAGCTCTGTTTTGGTCTCCCCCAACTCTTGAGAAAAAAGATGCTCAGCCCATTTATATCAATGAGGGTTGACCAGATAACTGAGTGTATAGTGCTGAGGTCACAGATAAGGCTAGGTTTCGGTGAAATATTGGTAAAGTAAACACGTTATAAAAACAGATGATATGTAATATTTAAGTCTTGGCAGAAAGTCTTTGGCGCTTAGACTCTACAGGGACATTTCTATCTGAGGCACGTCTGCCCTGAGCAGCAGCAAGATAAATCCCCCCATGGAGTGCAGACACTGGGGGTGGTGGATGATGATTCTGATGGAGCTGAAGAATCTGCAAAAGACCAGTGGTGATGGGGAAGTGGAAGGGTGCTTTGTTATTGCGACGATTTAAAATAAATGTATAAATAAAAAACACTCAAAAATCCCAAGACCAAACTTGCTAAAGAAGTCCTCAAGGGACCAACTACAACCATTAGATCTGCGAAAAGTCTTTTAGTTACATTCATTCAGCTTAGGCATAGCATGCCACAGCAGCCAAAATGGTTTGGGTGCTGTGCCTAAACCTTATAATGGTAGGGAAAACACTGCTTTCATTTTTTTTGTTTCTTCGAGTGTGAGCTAAATCTTCATTAAAAGACAGTAATGTACCCAAAATGAGCTAGCATGTCTTTGATTCAGAGCTGCAAAGTCTGCCAGCGACAGTTGGAATTGACAAAAATGAGACGACTGAAATCAAGACTAATTGTTTAAACACTAAAAATTCTGCTATGAATTTCTAGAGTTGAATTTACCAGAGTTATCAACTGTCGTCCTAGAATTGAAAACGTGACAGGCGTCGCAACACTAACACTAAGGGTGTGGGGCTTAGTGAACAAGTCACTTTTTATGCTTTCACTTAAAGGATTTTATTTTGTCTTCCTGAGAACCTGACAGTTTGGAGGGTTGTTTACAGTGTACTCTATCAACAGTTGACTTCCAAATGACAGCTGACAGCAACAGAGAGATCAGACTTGAAATGGCGTAACATCCGTCAACGTACCGCACCGATGAATAAACTAAAGGCAGAGAGAGGATCACATTTAAACTGAGGCAGCAGGGTGATAGGCTTACAATGTAGGTGTGTCACTGAGCTATTGGATAGATGAGACCACCTGATGTAAACAGCTGATGAGATAATTGACAGCCCTGGACAGGACACACAGGATGGGTTTGAGGATTGAATGAATAAAACTACAGGCCTAAGCATGTAAAAGTATGGTCTTCCTAAATCAACTTATGCTATAGCTTCATTAGGTCTCTGTCAAAACATATTTGCTGTTGCAAATAAGTAGTACTAGTAGTAGTATTTGAGTCGAGTCCGAGTCAAGTCTGAAGTCTTTTGGGTCGAGTCGCAAGTCAAGTCTGAAGTCAGCTGTTTGTGCGACTTAAGTGCGACTTGAGTCCGAGTCTCAGACTTGAGTCCCCATCTCTGATATGTATATATATATATATAGATAGAGATATACACATATATATGTCTGTCCTACATCCTAACTTAAAGGGTAACTACCGTTTTTTTCAACCCGGACCCTATTTTGTGTGAAAGTGACTGAGACTGGGCTGCAATGTAACCCTATGGGGCAAATGTGCATCGTCATTCGGTCCACTAAAAGTTCTGTTTTTGCCGCTGAAAGGCTCAGATTATTATTCTAAGTGTCTGACAACATTATGGAAAGGATGATGGAAAGAAACGTTGTTGGAGCCTACAGCTCAACACTGGCACGAATAATGTGAGTACGCACATAAACACAAATGATTCCAACATGATCCCACGATCAAACTCACGCGATATAATTGGGGATTAAATCTTTGCCTGGGTGTGAATGCACAGTGAGACATGTAAGGCAGTATTAGTGAGCAATCAATGATATATAAGGCCTTGTAATTCAATATATCCCTAGATTTATACAGGATTGCTATTGCCTTTGACATTTTACCTAATAAGAGTCAATATGTTGTCTCCATGATTGATCACAACAAGAATTTTGTCTTTTGAAAATGTTATGGTCACAGAGTTTGAATTCAATATGCCCATCCATCTTTTAGATTTCTAAAAAACATAAATCTTTTAACATGCACCCAACCTTGCATGAAATAGTCATCTCCACTTTTCTGTGCCTCTTATATGCATCTAAACTCGACAATCAGTTTGTCTCTTTACATAGAAAACAGTTCTGGTCCTGCATATCAAACTCTTGTCCATCCTGCTTACACATGTCCTCGTATCTCAGATGGCATTTAGATCCAAAACCAGTCAGACATGTTGAACACAAGTATTACGATATTCAAACCCCCAATTCTGTTTGTAACTGTTACGTGAATCCACTCATGCATTGGGGCTGGGCACAGTATATCCTCCACCATACACCAGCAATAATCAATAGCTGCAGGGGATGCATACACACAGTATACAGTATACAGCTATATTAGCATTGATTCAGCATGTTTTCAGGTCATAATTATCAGGAAAGCTGGCACCAGACCCACTTTCTGTGCCTCATGTGTAGGACCTATTTCCGGCAAGATGCATTTAAGAGTCAGGAGCCCCCAGAGGGAATGGGAACACTTCTGCTGACACTGTGATACCATACCATGCGACTTCTGGCTCTGTTATTGAGGCTACTTAGCTCCGTCTTGGCACTATGCACTATTTATACACCTTTCATCTGTAATGAAAAAAGAGGCAGTGTAGGAAATGGATATTCTTCCTGTTGCATGTGGAATTCTCAGATGTCAAGATGGCCTCTTACTGGAAGTCATATGGATAATGGTGGCATATAATCAAAAATAAAAACAGTGATCATCTGGTTTTCCAATAAGAAGCTTTAAACATGCACTGCTGTATTAGATGTAATGTTGTAGAGGAGAGAGAGAGTGAACAACACGCAGCAAAAGAACACAGGTCGGATTGGAAACCCGGGTAGTCTATATAGACAGCATTTCATTTACAGGATTGTTCCAATGCCGCGAGAGGTTTCGCCGGATGTCCCTCATTTTCGGCCAGATGTGCTTTTTTTGTGTTGGCATTCTAAACTCCAGTCAATTTATGGGGTTAGGGTTAACTGCTCCTCAGATTTCTGCAGGGTAAATCCAGACAGCTAGCTAGACTATCTGTCCAATCTGAGTTTTCTGTTGCACGACTAAAACAACTTTTGATCGTACACGTTCCACCAAAACAAGTTCCTTCCCAAGGTTATTTTGCAGAGGCACCGATGCTGCGTCCTGAGCCTAACACCGCCCCAAGACGATTGTGATTGATTTAAAAAAATGCCAATAAACCAGAGTGCGTTTTTCTCCCATCCCGGAATGCTGTGTGGACTAGCCAGACTAGAACCTAGGCTTCAGGCCAATGATTCAGCCCTTGATGGGCGCATGCTCCACCTGGGTACATAAGATATTTTTTCGCAGTTAGTCCAACGCAAAACACTTGCACATACACTGTTCACCGGCTTGAAATTGATTTAGTTTAATTGATCCATATCTGCAATCATGTGTTGGACTCGTGAGAAAAACAGAAATGTACAGATCTTTACAACATAGGGATGTTAAATCATGGACTGGGTTGATTGCATCATGACTTTTGCTGCCGAACAACAAACTACTATTTTGATAAACCCTTCGGCAATACTGCATCTTGTAGTGTCTTGTGGTCTCAAAGTATTCTTCTTGTCTTTCCACTCTGCCTGTTTCTCTGTCTGGTCTCTGAGACTGGCAAGCCCTGAAAGTTAATAAACTATTGAGAGGGATGTGATGGGCAGGGGGGGACGGACAGCAGCCAATCTTTCTTAAATTTTTTTCTTTTTTGCTGTAGACATATTGCCTTGCTTAATTGCATTGTCACAACCCCCGAGGGGAGTTGTTAACTCTTTGCAGAGAGAATGAGCTCCCAGGGCCTTCGGGGTGTGGAGGGGGTGGGGTGGGGACCATGAATATTCAAGTGTGTATGCATGAGGAGAGAAAGAGAGGAACTAAACTGTTTCTTCATGGCTTAAGGCTGATTTGTCATCCTGGATTAATTTTGAATATTTAGATGTTTTAGATCTGGCCAGATCTTTGCCGGGTTGGATGTGGTTTGGCTTTGAGTTCTGATGAATTACCAACAATCAATGATCTGGCTATTGGATAGAGGTTGTTGGCTTTAGCCATAGACTGTAAAAATAATGGACGAATCGCTAGTTTCAAGTCTTCTTTAATACAGCTTGGTGTTAATTTTATAAATTATTGTCCCATTTATTTTAAAATAGAATAGATTTATGAGGAGTATGGTTAACTGCTCCTCAGATCTCTGCAGGGTAATAGTGAAAACACACCGGGCGCTTAAGCGTCACGTATAGCCCGTGAAGCGTAGATACGTGACTGATCGCACGCATGGCCATTCATACCGGATGCGTATTTCTCCCCACCGGTCTCAAAGCGATCCTTCTCCTCTCGGCGTTCTCTCCCCCCCCCCCTCTCTCCCCCTCTCCCTCTCTCTCTCTCTCTCTCTCTCTCTCTCTCTCTCCGATAGAAAGAGACAGGATGAGTGGGGGAAACTGTGATAATTAACTGTAAATCCAGACAGCTAGATAAGTCTTCTTTAATACAGCTTGGTGTTAATTTTATAAATTATTGTCCCATTTATTTTAAAATAGAATATATTCATGAGGAGTATGGTTAACTAATGGGGTTAGGGTTAACTGCTCCTCAGATCTCTGCAGGGTAAATCCAGACAGCTAGCTAGACTATCTGTCCAATCTGAGTTTTCTGTTGCACGACTAAAACTACTTTTGAACGTACACAAGTTCCACCAAAACAAGTTCCTTCCTGAGGCTATTTTGCAGCTGCACCCTTGCCTCATCTGGTGCTTAGCGCTGCCCATGACATGACGACTGTGATTGGTTTAAAGATATGCCAGTACACCAGAGCATGTTTCTCTTCCATCCCGGAATGCTGTGTGGACTAGATTGACCCTCCCCCGCAGCGCCGTGGAGGAAGGTCTGGCAATGCGAGACAAGCATGACCCATACAGTCACAATGGCCACATTTATGGGAAATATGCCTGGTTAAAATAAACAGATGGGATTTAAAGGTAACAGAGAGATTTGAAATCCCAGTCAGCTGCAGTCCTTTTGTGAATTTGCCCCTCTGTTTATTATTTTGCACCCTCAGTTGAAATTTGAATAATAAATGCAAAGCATAGGTCGTAGGTCTCACCGGAACGCGGCGTCTCCATGTGCACATTGCATTTGCATTCATATAAGTATAGCAGCACAGCACACAACAGGGATGGTTACAGAGGTGAATATAGATCAGTAGGTGTGGTGATTATTACATAATAATCTCAGCCAGTCAGTTAAATGTGATAATGACAGCTCAGCAAAGGGAACGCTTTACCTCAGGAAATGTCTGGATTGTTCAGAGCGTCACAACATGGACACACACCACAAATCTTCAGTTTAACCCTGTGTCCATAAGTAAGCTGCATAATAAGATAGTGCTGCCTCAAGCGCTCCAATACTGCCAGTACGGTCAGGCCGACATTGTTTTCTGTCTGTGCTGAGGTGTTTGGGTTAATGATTTTTTTGTTTGCATTGAAGGTTCAGCTAAGCTTAAAGGGTAACTACCGTGTTTTTCAAGCTGGACCCTATTGTCCTATGTTTTTGTGTCTAGGTGACTGATGGGAACAACGATCTTTGAAATTGGTCCAGTATTAAGCAAGATTGCTGCAGTCAGCAGTGGTGAAACAAGCTATAATGTAAGTTAATAGGGCAATTGTCCAGCTTGTATTTACCTTCAAGTGTCTGTCAACATTATGGAAAGGATCCCTACAGAGATATACCTTTAAAACCTCTGTGAGACCTTTCTGTTTAACCAGAGACAGCTCTGTGATTGCTAGCACTAAACCCACCAGACTCCATTTCAAAAGCAATACTTTTAGCGTGTATAGAGCCAAAATATTGTCACATGTAAATCAGTAAACTGCATTTATTTTAACCAAAACTAGAGTTGTGATGGTTGGAAAAGTGAAAAGACGACCCAAAACGGCTTTTCATAGTTTAATGTGGTTTCTGTCGACTTTGAATGAAGTGTATTTCACGATGCTAAAATTACTGTTTATTTACATGGAGTCTGGTGGTTTTAGAGAATGCAATTTTGCGGATGTTTTTATGTTAAATAAAAGGATCTTACTCTTTAACAGAAAGGTTGACCTCCTTAGAAATCCTTTCCATAATGTTGACAGACACTTAGAATATTAATCTTAGCCTGTCAGCGGCAAAACGAGCACTTTTATGAAGGTAAATACAAGCTGCACAATTGCCCTATTAACTTACATTGTAGCTTGTATCTCCTATGCCGACTGCAGCGATGTTGCTTAACACTGGACTAATTTCAAAGATTGTTGTTCCTATCAGTCACTTAGACACAAAAACATAGGAACATAGGGTCAAGGTTGAACTAAAACGGTAGTTACCCTTTAACGCCTGAGTTTAAAGAGCAGCTGTTATAGGCAACTACTTTTCTGGTCTTATTCTGGACTTCAGAGCAGCCTGACATGATTCACCGCGCAATAAACTGTTATCTGCAGCTTCTCTGTAAGCTTCGTTTAGGTTCCTTCTTCCCCCATGCCCCCTCCCGAACCTTATTCACATATGTGAATATCAGATGTGCCGCTCCTGAGTTTTTCCTTAACACAAGGGACTCAATATTAGTCTGATACCTGGAGTTATGCTCCATCCCTCACAGGGGCAGTCTCGGGGACAGTATCCAACCTGAGATGCTCTTGGCTGGGCTATGCTGGGACGGTGTGGCTGCTGTTTGGTAATGGATGTGGTTGTGATGGTGGCAGTAGCGGTAACATGTCTGCTCCAGCTGTAATACATGAGGCTGAACAAACACACCTTGCACCTAACTCTTGCAAACACACACACACACACACACACACACACACACACACACACACACACACACACACACACACACACACAGCAGGGTGTCTGGTCATGCAGTGCTAATGTGGTCCTGCAGGATGCTGTAATCAGTGTTAGGGTTGTGGAGCATGTCAAAACTCCAGAATGAAATCTCAATCGCAGGATGGGACCTGACAGTGCAGAGAAGGCGAGGAGAACGGGAGAGAGGTGGTGCTGTAGAAAACAACTGCTGTAGTAACAAAAAAGGCAGGGGTTGAAGCAGAGTGTGTGATTCAAATGTTACAGCTGGGTGAGGGTGTCAGCCATGACTGAACAGTAGCAAATCTTTCTTGCTGCACTTCTGGGACGTTGCGGCAGCAGAAAATCAAACAGGAAAGCCTTTTTTCCCCCTCTCTCTGTGGATATAAAAGACAGGATAAAACAACAGGACTATTGTATAACAATAAATATCTGTTCTTTACTGTCTCTGTCTCTTCCCCCTGATTCGGGTCAATAACAGCATTTAGTATCAGTGATCTGGGTCCATTATCCGGATCGGGCCACAGTCTGTGCAGTCGTGAGATGTAAAGCATTACTGTCTCCTTCTGTTTCATCTCCCACCACACACTCCGGTGGGACAGTGGGCAGCAGCTGAGACCTTCCTGTGGCCACAGTCTGCTCTCTGTGATGGAGGGTTAGTCTGGTATGTCTTTTTGGTTGTGGATTTTAAAGTGGGTATCAGTCACTCTTTTGTTGTCAGCCTCGATTGTGATGCAGTTTGATTGATCAGGTATTTATGGTGGAATTGATCAGTGGTTTTCATGAGAAACCTAGAATTGCTTCTAATACCACAATCACAGAATTCTGCATTCATGTTATTACGGTTTTACTGATATTATACTAATTTTGCATCAGTTTTTGCTGTCGAATAATTTTAGAAGAAACACAGAGAACCTGTTAGGTCAAAAACTCATATCAGTTGAATCACCCAAATTCCAATGATACCTCTAGTGGTACCTCTCCATACATACAGAACAGTAACATAACATAACAGTATAGAACATATGTAGACAATTGTAAACTCTGCCCCCATTTTTATATATATATACACACACTGTATATATATAAATGTATATACACTGTATATATATATATATATATATATATATATATATATATATATATATAAATGTGTGCATGAAACTTGAATATATAGAATGAACCTTGAATATATTGAATGAAACTGAATATATGAAATAAAAAGTCTGAATATACTGAGTGAAAGTCTGTGAAGAAGTTTGACAGGGTTCGCGAGTCAGCACGAAATCCAGGTTCACTCAAAAGGGCGAAGATTGTAGTATGGGCTGTTGTGAGTTTGAGTTTTTTTCTGTATTGACATTTGTCTAAGAAGCAGGAACTGGCTGGCCTGTGAGGTTTTCTACATTCGGTCCTCCATGATGAAACAGTGAATATATCTCTTTATCGGTAGAATGGTTTTGAATACGGTTACCAGTACTATTTTTGGCCTGTAATGACCTCTTCATTATTGCTGATACTAGATTTAGTGCTGATCGGTCATACTGTCAAACTTGTTGCAGCAACATCCATATGGATCAATCTCATCGGAAACACAAGGATGGCACCAGAACCTTGATGACTGCAGATTTCATTCAATGAATTTCATTCAATATATTCCGACTTTAATTCCATGTATTCAGAGTTTCATTCAATATATTCGTTTCATTCCCTATATTCAAGTTTCATTCCATATATTTAGACTTTCACTCAATATATTCTGTTTCATTCCACATATTCAGACTTTCATTCAATATATTCAAGTTTCATTCCATATATTCAAACTTCACATATATATATATATATATATATGTATGTATATGTATATATATATATGTATGTATATATATATATATATATATATATATATATATATGTATGTATATGTATATATATATATATATATATATATACTGTATCTCACAAAAGTGAGTATACCCCTCACATTTTTGTAAATATTTCATTATATCTTTTAATGGGACAACACTGAAGAAATTACACTTTGCTACAATGTAAAGTATTAAGTGTACAGCTTGTATGACAGTGTAAATGTGCTGTCCCCTCAAAATAACTCAACACACAGCCATTAATGTCTAAACCGCTGGCAACAAAAGTCAGTACACCCCTATGTTAAATTCCCATAGAGGCAGGCAGATTTTCATTTTGAAAGGCCAGTTATTTCATGGATTCAGGATACTATGCATCCTGATAAAGTTTCCTCGGCCTTTGGAATTTCAGTTTTTCTCCATTGGTTTGGCTCATTTCTTGAAACAGAAATTACATTCTCAAAACTCTAAGATCATTTTGCAAAACAGTCTTACAGTTCAGCACAACACTATAGCTCACTTGCAAAAGCTCATATATCTCCCAAAACTGTTCACTCATGCTTCAAAACTAAATTCCTTTCCCATATAAAGAGTCAATGCCACGAAAATGGCAAAGATCCTTCTCAATTGCTTTGGCTCATTTCTTGAAACAGACCGGACGTTCTCAACACTCTTGGTGCTGTTGCCAAAATAACCTGGATGGTTCAGCACAACACAATGGTTCACCTGCAAAAGCTCATATCTCTCCCAAAACAGTTCACTCATCCTCTTTCTCATTTAAATAGTCAGTGCCCCCAAAATGCTTCGTCCCTTTGGCATTGCGTAGATGTTTTGTCACTATGGCAGAGGACCATTGAAATATCCCTCATGTCCACCTTTCAGTCTTAGCTCAGTCCTTCATTGACAATGGTTACTGTACTGTTTGTTGTCTAGCTAACAGAATACAACGGTGTATAAAACTGAAAAAAGAAAATAGGATTTTAGGGTAAGAGTAGCCTCCAAGGTTTGACATCACACATTGCACTCATACTGCCAAGGAAATTGTAACCATTTTTACAGTTTTTTTTACAGTCGCTAGGATACATTTATCAATACTTAGGTCACTTTTTCAAAACTCTTAACACAGTTCTCTTAACCAACTTTCAGCTCAGTACAGCAGTTCATTTCACATTCAAAATGCACTAAAACTACCAAATCACTTCATACATGTCTCAAATCAACTCCTTCTCCCATAACACTAGCAAAGGTTGACAGCCAACAGACACACTTTGTCACCCACAAAACAATGACCTAAAATACACTAACAGGTATCATTATACAATGTTTTCTTATGTAAAACAAGGACACCTCTCTACTGTTTAGAATTTACTGCAATATATGTTACTGGAATGAATCAGACATGATGCAATACGCTTCAATAGTCTTTTATTTGCACTGAGTAATTATCAGGATCTTATAATCTTATAACATCTAGGGCAATACACCTAGGAAAGAATCTTCTGGCATGCCTGATCCATCCCTGGCAATCTTCTGCTGATATGTCCAGGCATCCAGCATTCATTGCTTCCAGGAGGGACATTTGATTATGTGAATGGTGGTCATAAACCTTCCACCTCTATGAGGGGAAAAAAATCCTCTATGGGGTTGAGGAATGGAGAGGTCCAATTGTCCAATTGTTTTCATAGCATTTAATTTTTTGATTCAAAATATATTTCATTACAATATTACTGTAGAAATGTAGCAAATTGCTGTCTTTTTCAGGTTTTTATTATGTTATTGTTTTGAACACAGTATGTTAGCATGTGTTACATTGGCCTGTAGGTACATAGAGTTTTGGCGGTTGTTGTGTTGAAGTGAGAAAAGAATGAATGTCATGTGAAAGATGTAGTCATTGAATGCATTTTGTGCCAAAGCAATGATAAATGATCCACAGTTTAGCCCACATATACTTCTGTTGTGCTCACTGTGTGAAGAGTTTTGAAAAAGTGACCCAAGTATTGAGAAATGCATCCTAGCAACTGTAAAAAACTGTGGTCACACACAAAGTAACTTCCATACATAAAAAGTAAAAAGACAATGTATACAGCATAATATACTGTAATGTAAACACACAAACAAAAAACAAGGAAAATGATATGTAGCCTACAGTGCTGTAAATAAAGCGAGAGTTTCACAACTAACAATTCTTCACTGGTCGCTGTCCTCAACCTCCCTCTCCTGGCCAACGTCCTCACCCTCCTGGCCATCCACACGCAGCGTCCATTGCATGGAGCAGGGACCTCTGATCTTGAGCCCGATGCTCATACACTCTCCACCTCCAAGCGGAGAAATACTCCTCAATAGGATTGAGGAAAGGAAAGTAAGGTGGTAGGAACACCATGACCATCCTTGGTGATGATGATGTGGGGGGGGGGCTATTTTAATTCCAAAGGCCAAGGGAACTTTATCAGGATGCATAGTATCCTGGATCCATGAAATAACTGGCCTTTAAAAATGAAAATCTGCCTGCCTCTATGGGAATTTAACATAGGGGTGTACTGACTTTTGTTGCCAGCGGTTTAGACATTAATGGCTGTGTGTTGAGTTATTTTGAGGGGACAGCACATTTACACTGTTATACAAGCTGTACACTTAATACTTTACATTGTAGCAAAGTGTAATTTCTTCAGTGTTGTCCCATTAAAAGATATAATGAAATATTTACAAAAATGTGAGGGGTGTACTCACTTTTGTGAGATATTGTATATATATATAGGCTATACAAATTAAAATTAATTAATAAAAAATAGTAAATAGTGAATAATAACATATATTAATAGGAGGTATAGTACTTTTTTAGGTCTTTCTATTTATCAATTTCACTTATTAATTTCAGCCTGATAACTTCCAGGAATTGCATAAAGGTTTCCCTGATATTTTTAGATTTTCCTATCACCACATAAGTTAATGTTAATACGCCATTTCCCTGAACAACATTGCAGATCTAGGGCTGTTCATAATTTTCCTATATACGTAATATACAGAGCAGCTATACAGGGGACCAGGTTGACTACGTCTTTCCAGAACAACTGGATTTGGTACGGTTGCCAGGAATCAATATCAGATATTTTATAGCCTGGCCAAATATCCACTCATGCAATATTTGCAAATGTAGACGCCACTGACCCTTATAGTGTGGGTGTGCTTATGGTCTTGCGTGTGCGCGACTGTTCAGGGCATGTGTGCATGTGCCTACAAAACCTCAGAGAGAATCTTGACCATTTGATTTTGCAGCAGCTGGTGCCTGCAGAGTGCCGTGGGAGCGTGCTCCTCCACCTTGCTCATCTGTGACTTGTTTTTTCTGTTCCGCAGCTCTGTCATCAGCTGCACCTGCACCAGCCTCTCCTCAAACAGGACATCATGGTGCAACTAATACGGCTGTTTGAAATCTGATAATATTGATATTTCCGGTTTGAGGTTGCCCACCATTTTTTTTTTTTTTTTTAAATCTTGTACCATTTGCATGCCTTAAAGTTATCAATACAATATCCAGTATTTCAAGATAATTTAATGTAATTAAAATGTAAGTAGTACAACTTCAAATAGACATGTCATACACTTTTATACAACATACAATACAATAGGCTATATGTAGTAGAGAGTCCCTGCTCCATTTCTCTCTCAGTTAGGGTTGCTTAGCTTAAAATAACGTTGAACACCCCTGCATTAAATATTGATTTCATAATCAATCAAACATATTTAATACACTCAGGGATGTTGCTGCTTTAATCCTAGGTGGCCATGTATGTCCTGTAGCTTATGGGGGCAAATGTTGGATAATGTTAACAAACTCTAGGTAGATATTTCTGTCACCGACATTACTGAGGCAGTTTAATCCTTGCATGACTCTATTTGTGCCACTGTTACACTGTGTTTTAACATTTAACATTCCCCTGTAGTTACCATTTGCTTGTTCTGCAAACATGTAATAGTCTTGCTTTAAGTGTATGTGACTGGGATATTTTGAGACAATATTATAGTGTAACTATTCAAATTTAAATAACATTTTTGTACTTTAAAGATGGAATTTGGAGCATCTTTAGCTTCAGGCATGTGACGTTTGAAACCCGGATTCTAATTGAAACAGAAAATATGTGCAGGAATTAGTTGTGACAGAGATTTAAATCAAATCTTCAACATTGGATTGGATATCAAAAATGGTTGCAGCTTAGGGAATACAGCCATGCAAGATTCCAAAGATGAATTGTCATGTCAAAGGTGTTATTTGACTTTACCTAGAGTATAAGCCAGTCTCTTCGGGAAATACAATTTCAGGTCCAGTTGTATTCTGTTCGCTGTTCAGTTCTCTACTTTGTATGTGGATGTGCACATTTGCAGTGCCCCACGTGGGCGAAGGTCTTCCATTTTGCACAGCATGCCAAGTGGCCCATAAACATAGCTGCATCATCACATTACCTGCCTCTGAGATCTTCCAAACCTTCCATCCAAAAAATCTGTTTAGAGGACTCTGTTATGTAACTGACCTGAAATCATTATCTCGGGGCGACAGTCCTCCCACCACCTCCATCTCCTGAGCCTCCTACTCTGCAATGCCGACAGAGGCCTGGTCAGAGCGGGGCCACCGCCTCCACCTACCACTTCCTGTTGTGTGCGCTCATGAGAGGCCATCAGGCCCTGAGAGAAGCACTGCTGACTGTAGTCAGTCCAGGACAGAGTGGGTGGTCTCAGACAGAGAGGCAGGCAGGGAAAGGGAGAAGGGCAGGTGGTAGATGTGAAAGAGCTTATGTGTATTTACAAGACATTTTTTTATCTCAGTGTTCATCTCTGCCAAGGGCTGACATATATGGTGACTTAGTGAAGTGTGAGAATGCACAGGGTCAAAACGCTAGAATCCCCAATTCACTCTGGCTGTCATTTGTCAAGCACCAGTTAAGATCTTTTACCTGAAGATAAAAGTTGTATCAGCCTAATAACCACAACATGGGCATTTTGACATCAATGTCTTATTTACTCCAATAAACTCAGGGAATACAGTGCAAACACTGGCAGAGAGTTGCACACAATGTTACTTTTTTGTGATTTAGCCGTTAGCTTATGTGTGTGTTAGGTTAGCATGTAAGAAAGAAAGAAAGCACACTTAGAGAGAAAGAAAAGACACTTTGGATCTTGATTATCGATAAGAACCAATCCTCTCGTTCACTCAGGTCTGGACTAACGTGAAGTTAGGGCAGGCTCTGAGAATTTTGTCTGAACGAGGGGATGTTTATTATACAAACTCTGGTGAGCTAAACAGCTGATTTTCCGCGGAGATACACAGCTCAGTCTGCCTACACAGGCCCGCAACATGGCGGTCAGTCACGGCGTGGTACTGTAGTTTGACTGACAAACGGAGGACTTATTATCTCACTCAGTACAGTAACTTAGTTCTCCGCGCAGGAGATAGCAATGTAGCATTTACAGTTTCAAACCACCTACATTATTTAACACAACATCACATGGGGGGGTGTCTTGGTAAATTGACTGGACACTCTCGCTGTTCCACTTCCTGCCCGGCTGGCCGACCTGGCGCGTATCTTTAGCGGAGCGGAGAGCCGATTCCTCGCACGCTTCTGGGACGCGGCGTGACGAGGCTGGTGGAATATCAAGCATTGACTTAAATGCGGGGTTGTGGCGCATCAGTCTAGTTGGGTGCCAAGAAACCACTGTAGACGCTAAGGACACAATGAGATGACCTATTTACTCAAGCGATGGTAAAGACAATATGACATTTCTGTCAGTATTAACGTACTAACTGGTTACAGTCTACTCTTCGCTCCACACAGATCTGATGTTTTCAGCTCTACAGTATAGTGGAAGCTTGTGTCATCATTTATTTGCTAAGCCTGTTTCCATTGCAATTTGTCGCATTTTGTTTCATACTTGATTTTACTGTAAACAAACTGCATACAAGAAAGTTCAGGGCCTTTAGTTTTAACCTGATCTGAGCCTGCAAGGCAGCACAGCGACTTCTGTAAACAGAAGAAGCTTTAGCCAATGATCACGAAGCTCTTCTTTCACGGGAGTAAACTGCTGGTGGGAGCATGATGTGACAGAGAGACCTTTACTATGTAATACAACATTTTCAACCTGTGACATGTTTTCAGTCTTCATTTTTTGAGAATATAACCTATTTGAAAACTTTGACTGTACAAACCTCTTAGCGTACTGGTCCTCAAATGCCCCCTGCCCTTTCAAAAATAAATTGTTACTATATGATATATTGCGGGCTGGTATTACTGCCCATACCAACTATTCAATTTTTTTGCTGTAGTCAACATAAAAATGCTTAGACCTTTCAAACCATTTCTTTCACTGAAGGTAAAATTGAATTGATATGAATGACCAGCATCTGCACCCTTTAGCTCTCCCTCCACTCCATTACTTTCAAATTGACCTCTGACATTTCTTTGTGTGGGAGATAGATGCTTCACATCATTCTGCAGTACAACTGGCTTCCTCACAGCGTAGCCAGAGAGATGATTGGTTATGAGAATTCAGAGAGCAGGGGATGGTAATCAGATCAGCTGAGTTTGACATAATAAACTGACCATTTGCACTCCGAAGCATTGAGACTCTGCCGCTTTGTTTTGAGAGAGCCGTACATAACTTACATGCCGAGAAAATGTTGACTAGCAGAGATGCTGGGAGAAGGGAACAGTGATAATCCATTTCAAATTAGGGGTGTATATCTTTCCTTCTCAGAGGATTCAATATGCATAGGTGTAGATTTTGAGTGGGATAAAGGGGATATATCCCCCTAAATATTTAGAAGAGGTAGATTTATCCCCCCTCAAAAAATATTTAAGACAACCCACTCCACAAAAGAGGTAAAAAAATAACTGTTCAGGGTGCTCAAAACATGTACATAAAACAGGAACTGTCTATGTTGCTTCATCCTTCATTGGGGGGGTTAAAGAACACAACAGAAGCGTGAAAAATAAAGATGTGATAATATGTAGATTCAAACTTTGGAGCTTCTGGCTTTAACAAGGTCTCATTCTCTAACAGATTTGTTGTTGAGATGTACTGTCCATGATTCCTAAAAAAAACAAACATCCTGTGTGATGTTTTGAATATGCAGAAAGTTTTGAATAATATAGGAGATATATACAGTAATTTCTTTTACATAAGTACATACATTTTCACCATAAGTTGATGGTGAAAAAACATTAATTGTTGCATAAAAATTCACCATAATGCTGGATTTAGTGTTTGATGCTCAAATTTTTATGAGGGTCGACACCCGGATATACTGTAATGTGTGTCCCCCCAATATTGAAAGAAAACTTACTCCCTTGTCAATATGTATCTACATATGGAAATGGCAATGGACTGCATTTATGTAGCCCTTTCTTAGTTTTAACGACTACTCAAATCGCTTTTACATAGTACAGGCATCATTCACACGCACGTTCATACACCGGTGGCCGAGGCAGCCGTACAAGGTGTCACCTGCTCTTCAGTCAACAGTCATGCTATTTGGGCACAGCAGTGCTTTCAGCTAAATGCTAACACCAGAATGCTAACAATGAAAATGCTAACATGCTAATGTTTTTACACTTCAGTTTTTTCTCCAAACTTAAAACCTGTAATAACTCATTTTTTGCCCACTGGGGGGGCAGCAGAAACTTTAGAGTTTTTTCACTGAAAACAGTTGGAGCGGGTGAAAACAACACTTTGAGAGCGGTGAGCGTCAATCAAAAAACACATCTTGTACACAACAGGAGATTGTCCAAGTCAGAAGCGCTCTCACTAACTACTCCGTTGGCACGAGGAGTGGCACTCTGATGTTTGTTTCTTCCAGTTTCACGAGGCGTATATAAACTTAGCACAAAATGTAAGGAAATTTGTGTTTGGTAGATTATTTCTCTGTGGTAACAATGCTTTTTGGCCATAAACCTTATACCGTTGGAAAGCCTGTTTAGTTCCCTTTCAAATGGTGCCCCATTTGTAAGGAAAATGCTTTTGTGGGATGAGCAGCAGCGCTGAGTACGTGGGTAGCGCCCATGAACATTTTTCCAAATGTTCTCTGCCAATGCCAAACAGCTTATTCTGCCATTGACTCGTTTGGTGTTTGGTGGATTGGATGATTGAAGTTTGAACAAACAAGACATATTGGCAATTGAACAATTTATTCCTTTCACAAACAGGAGCCTCAGTAGCGTGTGGAAGAACCATACACAGCCACAACAGCCTGGCACCTCCTCCTCATGCTGGTCACCAGCCTGGTCACACACTGCTGTGGGATGGCATCCCTTTCTTCAACCAGCATTTGTCGCAAGTCAGCCAACGTGGTTGTGGTGGTCACTCTGGCACGAACAGCACGTCGAAGCTGATCCCACAAGTGTTGAATGGGGTTGAGGTCAGGACTGCTGGCAGGTCCATTCCATCCTCTCCACTTCCACATTCTGGAGGTAGTCTCAACAGCAACAGCAAAATAACCTGTTTGGCAATGGCAGAGAAGATTTGGCAAATTTTTCATGGGCACAACCCACATACTCAGCGCTGCTGCTCATCCCACAAATGCATGTTCCTTACAAATGGGGCACCATTTGTAAGGGAACTAAACAGGCATTCCAACGGTATAAGATTTATTGCCAAAGAGCATTGTTACCACAGAGAAATAATCTACCAAACACAAATTTCCTTACTTTTTGTGCTAAGTTTATATATATATATATTCATATATATATATTTGTTTATTAGGATAAACCCCTCGAGATGTATCATCTCGTTTTCGAGGAGGGTCCCAAATATATATATGTATCAGAGATGGGGTCACACAAACAGCTGACTTCAGACTTGACTTGCGACTCGACCCAAAAGACTTCAAACTTGACTCGGACTTGAGCTTCGATACTCGTCAACAACCTGTTTTCATGCAATTATTGTTTTTAAAATCTACATTCATTCATGAATTTCTATTTTCTATTGGCATATATACGTTGGGGAAATGTATGACGAGCTGCATGTCCCCTGCCCTTTGCCATAATGTGCCAGGTAACGCATGCGCTATGCCTATGTGTGCGCTCTCACATAAATGCATTGACGATTGCGACACCAAATCCTCCCGGAGTTGTGCCTTTTGTCATTAGTTTTGCTTTCAATAACTTCATAAACAGTGGCAGTAAGCGAACAGCTACATGCAAGGTGTGTGGCACCAAGATAAATGATGCCGGATCAACAACGTCGAACTTCATCAGGCATCTCAAAACACACCCAGATAGGTCAGTCACTCACACGCTAATGTGAAAGAGACGTTAAATTTAGCATATATCGTCACAGGTAACAACCTAACCATCGCAAAGTGTTGTGCTAATCCTGGGAACAGGTACATTGTATCTTTGTAGTTGTATCCATATGATGTGACAGACTTAGGTTAATATTTCACCAGGTTGTTGTTAAATAGCAGCCCAGTCTCATGGCAGTTCGTGAAATGGTGACGTTATTTAATCTATTGATTTGTGTACAGGGACACGTTTTTAAACTAATGTATTTGAATGGGAAGCATATTATGTGATAACAGCATGATTATGGTAGTGAGTAGTATTGAAAAACTGCGTAAGGAGGTAGGTTAGGGTGGTGGATGGGTCAAACAACACAGGACTTTCACCCCGGAGACCGGGGATCGCGTCCCGCGTCTTTCTTTTCCTAACCACAACCGTCCTGTTGTTGTAACGCGTCCCCGTTGTTGTCTCCGTTGTTGTCGCCGGCGTGCGGCATTTAATTTCCCCGTTGTTGTGTCCCCCAGAGACCGCAGATCGTGTCCCAGCAGCCGTTGTCAGCGTCTACCGCGTGTGGCGTCCCCGTTTTTGCATTCCCCCGGAGCAGGCCAGTGTCATGGCAGTTGTCGCCGGTGTGCGGCGTTTAATTTCCCCGTTGTTGTGTCCCCCAGAGACCGCGGATCATGTTGTCACCATCTCCCCCAGAGCAGGCTGCAGCCCAGATGCAGCCCAGTGGCATGGCAGTTCGTGAAATGGTAACGTTCCAATTTGTTGTAAATAGCAATACAGAAAGTATCAGTTCTCACATGTTTGCACCATGGTTGGTGTATTAACTTTCAATACAGATGTTTCCCTCAAACTTTGAACACTGACAAATGTAATGCATGATGAGGTTGAGCTTTACAGCCAGTTAGTAACACAGACAAACATGTATTCTTTGGTGCAGATATCAAAATGTTGAAAAATAATTGAGAGTTCTTAATTTGTGTTTCTTCAGATTGCATTGCAGTAGACCCCATACAGTTATCCTACAACTGATTTTGATACTGTACTGTATGGATGGTAGCTACAGGACATGCTTTGAATGCATAAGATTTAACAATACAGTGTTGAGGACAGATCAGATGACCAGAGACTTGACTTGGACTCGTGGCAAAAGACTTGCTCTCATTTCTAATGACGCCCTGATTACATGCAAAACATGACCACTTGGTCACTGTAAATGCTCTATTCACACATTGGCTCATTACAAGGTCTTTGTACTAGCGAGCTGGCAGAGTAAGCAGCGTTTGATGTCCGATCCAACTGATTTGGACATTTGTGTTCCCACATACAGCTCTGCTGGGTAATGTGTAGTTAACTTTGTGTTTGCATGTGTGAAAGGGGCTTAATGTAGGTTCATCATTACGAGCGACTCCTTTCACGTTGTTCACATGGTTAATACTAAATTACAGATTATAGCCAAATTAACTATGATTGTTAGTTACAGTCTGCGAAAGATTTTTAATGTATTCAAGGGCTGTAACCCTACATTCAATGGATTAACTGTTTTTTTTGTCCCCAAATGGGAGATAGGTCCCAATGAAGTCAATGTAATATTTAATTGGTGTCTGTGGTTTTGTGTGGCCATATCTCTCCTACTGGTTTTCCGATCAGTTACTCATTCATTTTGATGAATATTGATATATGAAATTTTGAAAATATGACAAGATGGCACAATGCAGGCCGCTAAGCTTTTCCTCTGAGCGAAGATCTCTCAATATGGCAACAATATATTACAATCCAGTATTGGCGCTTCTCAGCAGCCTTTTTTTCCCTAGCACGAATTAATGCATCTCCAACCAATAACCAGTTTCATAGTGAGATGATCACTCAAATATGTCTTTAAAGTGTGACAATATCAACATGCCTGGTGGTAGATTAAAATGTTTATGAGGCTGGTTCACCACAGTCCTCTCTGTCGAGATGGGCTAGTTTCCATATGTAAATGCCTCGCACTCTGCTCCCTCTCCATGGCAGTAAACGTGATTAAAGTTCTGTACCAGGCTTCTACTGAGGGATTGCCCCACTTCAGTGCAATTTTACATGGCAGCAGATGAACGATCTCACTCACTGACGGAGTTACACAGCTCTGGCAAATCCATCACGCTGGCTGAATATAGACATCCATACCAAAAAGAGGGAGCAGCAAGGTTACGGTTGTCGGCACACTCAATCACATTGAGGGAAAAGACCCCTGTGTCTATTTCTCTTCATACTCAGTTGCAAATAAAATACATCCATCAAGTGCCTGACAGCCCTCAGCAGATAACTAACTGCTTGCATAATAAGTACCTCGCAAAGCTCATGCTAACTGTGGGCTAAGACTCACTGTTGCTTAGCCAGCTGGTCACTTTTGCCATGTAGGTTTGAGTTTTTGTGTCCTATGTGTCAACCTTGTGTATATGGATACGAAGCAGCCTTGATGACGATAAAGAGGAGATCTTTTTCATCAAAGCTTGTTGAATTTTACATCCAAAATGCTTCCGGTGCTCCAAACCCACCAGCAACCATGTAAACTGGTTAAGCCCACAACGTTTCCTTCCAGGCAGCGCTGCGACCGTTTACTTCAAGGCACCTAACCCTAACCATAACCATTGCCTAATCCTAGTGCCTTCCATGCAGCACTGCCTGGAAGGAGACGTTGGGGGCTTAAAACACCAATAAACTATTACTATAGAGTTATACGATTACTACTATTATATAGAGCAAAGTGGGAAGAGTTACTTTGGGAGTTCAGGCTTTCTGTCCAGTCAGACAATGTTAGGTGACTGGAAGTTGGATCACCCCCAATACAAGACTTGGATGGGCACGGAATGCTCTCACTTGAATCATTTCCTTCATTACAAAAGATGAGCAGCTTTGTAAAAAGCAAACTTTGGGTTCCTGGCCATTCTTGAAAACAACTGAAAGAAAATCTTGCTTTAAGGTCAACCTTTTAGCTTTTTTCAGAGCTTTCCACCACATCTCACAGCCTTCCTTAGCGGATTAATTTGGCATCAAATCACATTGTGGGGCAGTTGTGATTTCTGCTTGAAAGTAGACCTTGGCTTAAGTTTTTATTCTTTTTTGTCTTAGAAAATTGATACCACAGATGCATGGCCAAACTTTTTTTAAATGAAAAATGAATGTATGTATAAACAAACAAACCTATGAGGGGCCGTATAAGACATTATTAATTCTGGTACTCTCACATACATATATTTTCACTCTCACATACATACATTCTCCTCTCACATACATATATTTTCACTCTCACATACATACATTCTCCTTTCACATACATATATTTTCACTCTAACATACATATATTCGCCTTTCACATACATAGTTTTTTCTCTCATAAGAATATATTTTTAACTCACACATTCATACATTTTACTCTTATATTTCTACATTTTAACTCGCACACAAATATATTTTCTCTTATATTTCTATATTTAACATACATATTCATACATTTTTGATCTCATGCACATGCAGTCAAAATGTTAAATAATATATGTATATAAGAAGAAAATGTATGCATGTGTGAAGAAAATATATGTATGTGAGAGAAGAATGTATGTGTGTGTGAGAGAAAGTATAGTGGAAACGGAAGGAGTATAGTAAAAGGACATGCTCATCCGCACCTAACGTTGTTCACAGCAACTTTTCAGACCAGATGGCAACTCACAAGTCCCTGCTACAGGCCACGCAGCTCATGCTACACAAGGCCAAACCGGAGGATCACGGCAGTCTTTGCGATATCAAACGCAGCAACACTTTGGCAATTGGGGCTCTCGTCTGAGGAAAAGGTACGAATACATAAGCTCTACTTTTCTGGTGCTGATTTGTATAACTGATTTGATTGTATATTGGTATGTGACCGCGCTTTTCCCCCCACCTGTCTATCCTAGATTTAACCTCCCACAAATGTGTCCGATCTCATGCCCTCACTGCACTGATATATTATAAGGCTTCAAACATGCTCTTTGTCACGCTAAGTTTATGTCCTGGCTTCCTCAGATGTAAATATGTCAATTACGTTATTGTAATGAAGAAAAGGAACAACAGCCGTTGCGCGGACCAGGTTGAAGTTAGTTTTATGTTGGATATTCAACATACAAGACGTCGCTAAAGAATGTATTTGTAATATCCAACGAAATGAAAACATCATGGAACAGCATGGAAGCTGCAAAAAACTCTCCCATCTAATATAGATGGTGTGAGTGGTCCTGATGAAATTTCACAGTTATGGCAGAAACAATATTATGAACTGTTAAACTGTGTCAAAAGTAATCTGTTTGTAGTGGATAATGTAGAGTTTAATGATGATGTCGTTGTCGTTAATGATGAAGTCCATGAAGCAATATTGAAGTTAAGAGATAATAAGGCCTGTGGTCTGGATAGTATTACAGCTGAACATCTTAAACTTGCCAGTAAGAAACTGTGCCCTCTGGTAGCTATGTGCTACACAGGTTTTTTTGTTCATGGAGCGTTACCTGATTCTAATGCTCTCTGTCGTGCTAGTACCAGTTATTAAAGATAAAGTGGGGAAGCTGAACAGCTCAGATAATTACAGGCCAATAGCTCTGACGTGTTATGTCTAAAGTGCTGGAGACAGTTCTATTGTGTAGACTTGAGAGGTATGTCCTGTCTACCGATAACCAATTTGGTTTTAAAAGAAAGCATGGCACTGATTTATGTATTTTTGCACTAAAGTAAATTTTAGAGAAATATAATAGGCAAAATTCGTTTATTGGTACTCACATCAGATAATGAGAGTGAGATGGGGGAATGTAACATCTGTTCCCTTCCAAGTGACCAATGGTGTCCACCAGGGCGTAATTCTGTCTCCTTTTCTTTTTAATATGTATATGAATGATTTGTCTTTGATTTTAAATGCATGTGGTACAGGTTTTTGGGTTGGTCACTCACGAATTAATCACCTTATGTACGCAGATGATGTGGTCATTTTTAGCCCATATAGTGCCAAACAGCTTCTGAGAATATGCACACAGTATGGTGCTGATTTTGATATGAAATATAATGCCAAGAAGAGTAAGATCATGATTATCAGGAGTAGAGAAGACAGACAGTCAACCTTCCCTGACTTCTGTCTGTCTGGCACTGCACTTAGGGTGTGCAGTGAGATTACATATTTGGGCCATAATAAGGATGCTGATAAGGATATCTATAGGCAGCGTCGGAAGCTGTATGCTCAAGCAAACATGCTGTGTCGTAAGTTTAGCATGTGCTCTGTATCTGTGAAGATCTCACTCTTCAGAGCGTATTGTACACCTTTGTATACTGCCTACCTGTGGTGTCGTTACAAGCAAGGCAGCATTAGAAAACTCATAGTGGCTTATAATGACAGCATGAGGCTGCTGCTGAGAGCTCCAAGAAGCTCCAGTGCAAGCCATATGTTTGTCAGTGTCGGGGTACCTACCTGCTCTGCTGTTTTACATAACCTGATGTATAGATTTATGTGTAGGGTATCTGAGTCAGAAAATAACTTGATTACTGTTTTAGCTAACCCTGTACGCAGTTCTGTCAGATTTACTTCCAGACTGTGGAACCATTGGCGAACATGTCTGTATGTCAGACATTGTGGAAGGTTTTTTATTTTTGTATTTTATGTTATACTCTGTGTGTTTTTTTATTGTAATATGGATCCCCCAGGGTCTGAAATAAAGTTTATATATACCTACCATTTGAAGGAACAACTTCAGTTGATCCAACCCTGGTCCTGACTTGGCCAAACGGTACAAGCTCACTCTACCAAAGCAGCACTCCAGCAAGTCATTCCTCTGAGTTACCCTCTACCTCAACACACCATCAAGCAACAAACTATGATAACTACCTTTCAATAATGTCTGTACTGTCTGACCTTTCCTCTGATGAGGAGGAACTGAACCAGGCTATACTAGCAAGCTTGCATAGTGAAAGGTTAGTACAAATCTAAATGTTTTAAAATGTAAAACCTTTTCATTTTGTACTATTATTGATACTTGCTAACATACCTGACAATTTTACTGAAGTTTAAATTTGTCAATGAACAATACACATGATACACTCCTAAAACTACATTGTATAATGTAACTTATTTAATTGATCTTGTTTCTAGGACCACAGGATGTTGGATGTCTGCAAGAGATATTTTGCAAGATCTTGCAACAAAAATAGCCCAACAGAAGAGATGCAAGTTTAACATTAACTGATCAACAGTCGTGGATGGAGCCATCAGAGGGTTTAAACGAGGGACATATGATCCATGTCACACTATTTCTGTCAGATTTTCTGATGATATGGGAGTACCTGAAGAGGCTGTGGACTTGGGTGGACCAAGAAGGGAATTTCTAACACTGCTTATGGAATCTTTGCCCAGATCTCAAATGTTTGAGGGAGAAGAAGGCAAAATGAACTTGGCCTTTGACAGTACTGGTATGTATTGATTGTGATCTCATCATTTAGGTGCTGAACCCCAGATAAGTTTCACTATATTTTGTGTGATGATACAGGTACACCTAACTTTGTACACACTGTCCATGCTTTTTTCTGTAGCCATGAGAGAGGACCGGTACTTCATTGCAGGCAGGGCCATGGCAGTAAGTCTTGTACACGGTGGTCCTCCTGCAGGCTTTCTGTCCCCAACTCTCTTCTCTTGCCTTGTTGACGGCCCAGAATTGGCAAAGCCAGTATTGGCAGATGTTGCAGATAGTGACCTACCAAAAAGGGTAAATTTTTGTATGTCTGTCTTTTTCTACATTAGTGACTAGTGTGGCAGAAAAGACATTTATTAACGACAGTTTTTAATGTTTTTTTTCTATTTGAACATCATAGAGTGTAAAGCATTTGAAGAACTGCTAGCAAAAACAGAGCCACTTGAGGAGTATTTGGTGGCTGCCTGAGGCCGCTGCGAAAGTTGGAAGACAAGAACCTGCTTGTAGACGACATCCTGAGTTTCAAGTGATGCACTGAGTGTGTGGTCCTTTCGAGAGGTACATTTTAATCTTTTTTCAAGTGTTCTTTGCCTCTCCAAAGGCTTTTTTTACATAGAGCAAGCATGTACCTTCAGCTTTTTTTTTTTTTTTTTTTTAATCATGGATAAACATGCTGAGATAGGCAACATTTCTAAAAGGTATTTGTGTTTTTCAGAACAGACTTAGTGAAAATGGAATGTAATATTCATAATGTTTTAATTAGTGTCTAATCTCTTGAAAATATAAGTTGTTTTATTACCGTAAGAATGAGACTTTTATATCTACATAGGAGCAGGGCACGCTGCCATGTTGTCCTGCTATTTTACTAAATTGTCACACAAACTACGGACTAACAGAACGGACAAACTTAACAGCCTTACGCATTTTTATATATAGTGGGTGCCTGCCGCAAATGCATGCACCCATTGGAAGACGAAGAAGTACTAAAGAATAAATAACTAAATACATCTTCACCTCATCACTTGATATTGTGGAAAGATTTGAGGGAGTGGAGGATGATGCTATCTCAAGTAACTAGCTTTGAGTCCTTGAAGGCCACCGTAACTTCTGTACATTTTCAGACGGGAGGGAGCTTGCAATCTAGAATTTTACCTCCAAATGACACCATCATAAACCAATACTACACACTATACCTTTTTCTTGACAGGATAAGATGCTCGTTGATGACGTAAAATGTCTGTAGAGAGCTTACTGTGATATTAACCATTGGATCTTATGTGTTAATGACGTGGGATTTAGGCTACTGCTGCCTCAGCAGGTTTACCTCTGTAAGAACTACTAACTACTCTGAGAACACTTGGTGTGCTGGACAAAATCAAAGCTCACCCGGAGAGTTTTCGCCCCCTTCTATGCTAGTCTCCTACAACCCTCACAGCTGACCTGGTTGAAAGCCTCTTCGCCATCCGCCTTTCTCCAGCTGGCAGCAATAAAAGGCATTCTGAAGAAATTGTTGTTCCTTTCTGGAGAGACCTAACAGATGCAGAAGGTTATTGTAATGTTTAAATGAACTGAAATAACTTATTTGAATTTGGAATTGCACTGCATCTTACCATTGTGTATCAGTTTAGAGTAGTGAGGTGTGCAGTGTTTTTTAATCTAATATCTGATGTATTTCTTTATGTAGAGCAAGAAGAAACACAGAAGCTAGGGACAATTCTCGCCTTTGCCACTGGAGCCAATATTGTTCCACCAATTGACTTCTCTCCACAGCCTTCAATTGAATTTCTTCACCAAGAGCGTGATGCAGGAACTATCTCTAAACTACCCATTGCAAACACATGCATCAAACCACTGCACACTTCTTACAAAGACTTTCAGGAAAACATGGACTTTGCATTGGGCAATACCCATGGTTTTGGCATGGCTTAATATTAGAGATGCACCGATAGACCGGCCGGTTTTTACGTGCTCGGCCATGACTGGTGACCGGCAGGTCAGTCTGACATATGCCGATTTCATGCTGGTCAATGCTACTATTAACTGACAACATAAGTTATACGTGTTACAGTTTTCAAGGACGCACACACGGACGTGACAGCACAGTCTCTTTTTCCTTTCTCTCAACTTTTCCGCCGTGTGTCGTGCGTACCCGCCCGCGGTGTGAAGCGCGTGTCCTCATTATTCTCGCACATGTAGGGAACCTCGTGAATTAACCTGCAACATGTCAGCTGTTTGGAAATTCTTCAGCGTGTGTGCAGAAGATAAGTTTGCAATATGTAACACCTGCAAGGAAAAAGTAGTGCGTGGAGGGACGACACCAAAAACCAAAATCACATTTTTTTTGTTTGATATTGGACGTGAAAAGAAGGAAATGGTTCTAACATTGCACTTTAGATGTGTGTGAATTTCCCACTCCAGGAGTAATTTATATAGTTTTATTTTATAGTGATCCATTATCTGTTAAAAAAAATGTTCTATGTTCTGTGCAAAATGTTCTATTAAAGAAAAGATAGAAAATAAATATTTGTGTGTGCTGTAAAGTGGTTAGAAAAAATGAAATCGGAATCGGCTAAAATCGGTATCGGCTGGCCTAACTCAAAGGAAATCAGAAATCGGAATCGGCCTAGAAAATTGTAATCGGTGCATCTCTACTTAATATGCATACAGAGAGACCTTCTTCTGAGTATTTTGTTGTAAGGTCTAGCTCACACACAGATACTGTAGATAGATACAGATACATGAAGCAGCACTGAAATAATCACAAAACAGTTCCTGACACACATATTTGGTGTCTTATCATTCCACAATTTGGGTGTTTTTTGTGTGCAAAATACGCATATGTTGCATCTTTTTTTAATGACAGTGTTTAGGGACTGTTCATTATTAATTTAACGGGCCACCGGAGGAGTTTTGGGACCTTTAGTCAAAATAGACCTGACCCTCCCTTCACCATCAATACATTTTGGATGACCCTCCAAAATGAATGGGAGAAAAAGGGATGACCCTCTTCAACAATTTATTGTACTGGTTTGAGCTTGGCAAAGACATAAAGCTGAACATTGTTTTTTTTTACAGCCATGAATTACACGACCAAACCTCTGCATTCTCATCTTACACATCACACACCTCTGTTATGGTGTGGTGGCCATTTCAGTAGATTTACTCACTAACATTGTTGTGGAAACACAATAAGCATGGAAACTAAATGCACACTTCCTGCATTACTGCTTTACTTCAAATACTAAGTTACTCATCTAGTGAACTAGTATTCACATGAAATAAAACAATAAAACATTGAGTCCATTAAACAAAACACACTGGGTAATTCAACATTGGTTGCTATGGACTCATCACTAGTCTTCCTCAGTCATTGTATATTTTAGCATATAGGTAAAGCTGCCGAAGCTGAACATTACCCAAAACTCCATTTCTCAGATGAGCATCAATTTGGGAGCTTGCGTGCTACCACTCCTTCCTTCTCAAATGCCTTGAAAAGGCTGTCGTTTGCACATGTTCACAAATAATCACCGGGACCAAAAGGACATACCGCCTGTCTCATGCTTTCCCGGCTGCCGGCTGGTACTGTCCGCGGCGAGAGTTTCGGCTTTTCAAAATAAAAGCTTGCTTCTGGTCAGCTACGTTTTCGTACAGTGTTATGGATGTTTTTGAACTAAACAGTACAGCAATCATGCTAATGAATAAAATTATTTTTTCAGCAGATACAACACGATTGAGCTAGCAGTTTTGTGTTTATATGTGCGAGCGGGATTTATTCAGTTTGAGAAATCCTACGGTCTCTAAAGCTACAGGTCTGGCTGACTAAACAGGGAGGGACCCATCTGCTAGCGATAGGGGCCGAGACTGAGAGAGCTACATGGAGCTACATGGATAAATATGCACCAAACAAGCCACTTTGAAATTTTGCTCTTCTCATGAATACAAAAGTTGGGTGACCCTCCCCTCTAGACTAAAACCCATCAACAAAGAATAAAAACACATGACCCTCCCCTATCTTCATTAAGTATTGATATGTTGCACTGGGTAAGGCATTGCTTTCTAAATCTGATCTACACACTGGCATTATGTTGTAATTTGGCCTCTTATTACTGACAAATTCGTTAGTGGCGGCCTATTCTTGTTGACTCTTGTTAGTCTTGTTCTTTGACTAATACAATTTTACACAATGAAATGTTAAGTAAAATTGTTCTTATTAACTAGTTCATTATTTGGTTGCTGTATGTGCAATGCAAAAAGTCTTTTGTCATCTTCTGTCTCTTCTGCTCTGTCGTGTGCTGCTTTCTGTTTCTCTTGATGTCCATTTCTGCAGATTCCCAATGTTTGTTGTTACATTTTTTTATCCTGTTCAACAAAGGACATGTTAAAACAAGTCAGATTTTAATTAAATTTATTGAGATCTAAAGATCCAAAAGCATGAAATAATTTAGTTTTCACAGTGTTTCATGTTTCACCTTATCGGTAACAATTTTTGAACATATAAATAAACATGATACAATGATACCATGACCTTAAAACTATAACAATATCTTTAAGTAAAGCGCTGTTCTGTCACATAGGCAGTGAAAGTCTGTTTTGCTTTATATTACACAACTATAGTAAGTAAATATCCTGTGTGCTTCTACTATTGATGTGAACATAATCTTAGCCTTTGTCAAGTTATGCAGTATAGCTCCTGGACAGGTTTGGTTTCTTTTTTAAGACAGCATTATGGTTACAATATTAGGAATGCCTCTCAAGAAAATGCACATGGTTGCAAAATAAATCTATACCATGATTTCCATCATCTTCAAATGGATCAAAGGTCTGTTGAAGTGTCTCCATTGTTGTCCCACTGATAGTAATGTTCATTGATGGAACAACAACAACATTGTTTGTCTGTAACTGTGAGAGTGGTCTGTCATCAATAGCAAAGTCACTGTCTATGTCATAAACACCATTCATACTAGGGTTATGCATTCCAACATTATTGACTATGCCCCTTTGCCACAGCTGAAGTGGAGTTTGCCCCCCTTGTGTTGAGAGACCATGGTTGTTCCACTGGTTCTGAAATTCAGTTGCAGCCCTTTGAATTCATGGCAAATAAATATAATGAAGACAAAATAAATGGATTTCATTAAGTGAATCTAATACGTTATTCTGTTCCATAAAGTTGAAAAGATTAACAAAATGAAATGACACTACTTGATTTAGCTCTGCCCATAATCTCTCTATTCTTTGATTATGGACTGATCTGCCAGTGATAACACTGTCTGTTTAACTCTCTCCTGTAAAGCATGAAACGGGCAACACTAGATGTATGGTCACATCTCACCCTGGATGGTAATCCAAAATTCTGAACACCAGTAATGAAAAGTGATAAAACACTAGAGGCCCTGTTGTTGTCTAGACAAGCAAGGTAAATGATGGTTCGACTAAAACCATCTACACAGCCATGGAACACCATCCTCCATCTCACAAGTTTGTGGTTTCCATCGATGTGCCTAAGGAAATTTGGAAAATTGGGGAAAAGAAATTGTAAATCGTGCATCAACAATTGTTAAAAATGTTAAAATTCTGTTTTGCTTTGGATGCTTAGTCAATTTAGCAGGAGTCATTCCACAGAATGTCAAATGAAGAATCTCATATTCATAGAACCTCCCAATATTCCTACTCCAAATTCTTAGTTATTAGTTTTTTTAAATCTCTATGGGAGATAAATTTAATCAATTGCTTACTTTTCACAGGGTTGGATTGAAATTTGTAATAAACACCCAAGAAATCCCCAGTTTTTTTCCCCTAAAACCTTATCACAGACTGAGATTTCAGACAAAAGACATCACACCACATAGAATGAATAGAATTGTATAAATAACTTTTGCTGAATGTTTTACAATGATCAAATTAAAATATCAAAATAAATTAAGAAATAAATTTCAGAAATATTGGTTTTCGTGTAAAAATCTTCATTTTACGAACACTTGTTTGAGGACTTTAGGATGCACAAAAATGCAGGGGCGCGAGGGCCCGGCCAACACTGCTTGCAGCTTTAATTAAAATTATTTTTTTCTGATAGTTAACCAAATTTGGATTCTGTGTATAGGTTTTGATAAAGTCACACATAATATTTGGTCCTCGATTTAAAAAATATATATACTAAATATAGCTTTGGAGATGCAAAATAAAATTTGTAAGATATTTTGTCAGTATATTTTCCTCAGAGGGGTTATTTGAATTTCCCAAAAATATGGGGAACATATCTGAATTCTGGGTGACTAACTTTGAGCTTGTTGATTTATGTTTAGTTTTACTGTTGGGAATTTACTCACCATAATTCATTGGGAGTTGGAACACTGTATATTCGTCGGCTTATTGCATGTTGCGATGCTCTGCCAGTTCATTCCAAGGGATACTAGATGAGAGATGTGATCTTGTGAAATGCTGTATTGAGGCCTTCCTTGAACCCCGGTCATCACAGGTGGAGGAAACAGGGCATACCTGTTCTCAGACCTGGTTCTCTGCCTGCTTTCATGAGCACTCACCAAAAAATTAAAATATCCATGTAAAGACTCTTGAATCTTTAACAAGTCTTGAGATGGACATTAATCCAGATAAGGTTTGAACGTGATCACGAAGTTCTCCATACAGCCTCTCATGAACAAAAAAATCTGTAGCTCCTCTTTGGATATTTTCAACACATTCCAATATATTGTTAAAAAATGTCTAATGTCATTTTCATTGCTAGTTACTCCCAAAATGAGAAACTGCATTTGACAAGAAAACAGGATCAGTTTGAATAGCGTCGTTGTGTAAGTGGGCTCCTTAAATCCTGGTTAGGACCAAGCTAAACAAGTCTTGCACGTGTATTTCTCGGTTTGTGAGTGACTTCCTGTTTAACGAGGAACTTGGTGGTAGGTCGAGGCTGGAGTACGAGTGGAAAAGACTTCACATCCAAGTGATGAGGCAAAAGACTGAACTGCAGAAGTACTGTTTGATGGGGAGGAAGTTGTTGGACTGGTCAAACTGTCTGAAGATGCATAAGATGCATTCTTGTAACCGTTGTTTAGTGCGATGCTTGACGACGACACAGCTTGATGGCTTTGAAAGAAGGATGACATCTTTGTTGAATGTTGGCCCTACAAAACAAAGCAGATATCATACTTGATATGTATTCATCCTTTTATTAACCCATAACACATGGCACATAATAGGCTATTTTATTTCTAGAACTCTACAACAACTTTAAAGTTTGCTATCATTCAATTATTTGTGTCCTTCAACATTTCACTAAAACTGGTGACAGTGTAGGCTAGGCCTACATTAAACCATTTGATTCTCTTAAATTAAGCTGATGAAACAACAATACAATAAATGATGTCACCCCTTTTTACTTAAAATTTAGCACTGTCAATATTAGGATTGTGAATGCTACTGACGCTTAGCGCTGAACAAAGTGACGATCTGTAGTTGTGATTTACAGATTATTGGAATTTTTTAAAAGGAAAACAATCTAAAAGGAGTATAATGACACAAAAAAATCCCAGGGAAAAGCACTTAAAAGCAATACCAAAAACACTTTTTTCTATTGGTCCTCAATGCAGGGATGCCAACTTTTGAGTTCAGTTTGAGTGAGTTTTTTTTCCATTACTACCCCCCAAAAACTAATGACCTATCACACAGGTGTATAATGTCCCTGAAAATTTATTTTAATTGTAATGTATTATGCATTCACAACATGGAAGATTAAATTCCTAAAGCCTCTTTTTTACATTTCTTATTGAGGCCACTTATACTTCAGGACAGAGTTTTCTAAAAACACGTTAAATTGCCATGTGCTAAGAGGAGATAAAATGTGGAGAAAAATCCATAATTTTTTGAATAAAATATTTGTTTGCCCTTAATTTTTAGATTATAATATAGATTATTATATGTTCAATATATATTTATTTATATATATATATATATATTTATTTATATATATATATATATATATATATATATATATATATAATATATTTGTGTAAACTAGACAGTATTTTAATGACCGTCACTATGGCGGTTACGTGCGATGAAGTGAAGGAACAACGTCATTGCATGGACCGCCGTGAAGATAGTTTAAGGTTGGATATTCCAAATACATTCTTTAGAGACGTCTTGTATGTTGAATACCCAATATAAAACTAACTTTAACCCGGTCCGCGCAATGGCTGTTGTTCCTTTTCTTCATTACAATAACGTAATTGACATATTTACATCTGAGGAAGCCAGGACATAAACTTAGCGTGACAAAGAGCATGTTTGAAGCCTTATAATATATCAGTGCAGTGAGGGCATGAGATCGGACACATTTGCGGGAGGTTAAGTCTAGGATAGACAGGTGGGGGAAAAAGCGCGGTCACATACCAATATACAATCAAATCAGTTATACAAATCAGCACCAGATAAATAGAGCTTATTTATTCGTACCTTTTCCTCAGACGAGAGCCCCAATTGCCAAAGTGTTGCTGCGTTTGATATCGCAAAGACTGCCATGATCCTCCGGTTTGGCCTTGTGTAGCATGAGCTGCGTGGCCTGTAGCAGGGACTTGTGAGTTGCCACCTGGTCTGAAAAGTTGTCTCATTTCACTTTCTGCCGTGCTGTGAACAACGTTAGGTGCAGATGAGCATGTCCTTTGCCGCTCAATGGCAGAAATAGTATCAGAGGATGTTAAAATATTTCTTAAAACTCCAATGGCTTGTTGCAAAGCGTTCGTCTCATCTCCGTCCATGCTGATCGCGACCTGAACATGACCCTGCTCGAGTTTCTCAGTCAATCACAGCGTGAGGTTGACAGCCAATCACAGCGCGAGAAATGATCTGCCAACCGTTTCTACTATACTCCTTTCGTTTCTACTATACTTTCTCTCACACACATACATTCTTCTCTCACATACATATATTTTCTTCACACATTGCATACATTTTCTTCTTATATACATATATTATTTAAAATTTTGACTGCATGTGCATGAGATAAAAAATGTATATATATGTATATATGTAAATGTATGTTAAATATAGAAATATGAGAGAAAAATATATTTGTGTGTGAGTTAAAATGTAGAAATATAAGAGTAAAATGTATGAATGTATGAGTTCAAAATATATTCTTATGAGAGAAAAAACTGTATGTATGTGAAAGGAGAATATATGTATGTGAGAGTGAAAATATATGTATGTGAAAGGAGAATGTATGCATGTGTGTGAGAGTGAAAATATATGCATGTGAAAAGAGAATATATGTGTGTGAGAGTGAAAATATATGTATGTGAGAGGAGAATGTATGTATGTATGTGAGAGTGAAAATATATGTATGTGAGAGGAGAATGTATGTATGTATGTGAGAGTGAAAATATATGTATGTGAGAGCACCAGAATGAATAATGTCTTATACGGCCCCTCATACAAACCACAAAACTGATTCTGTGTCATAGTTGCCCCACCCACTCTTGCTCTTGTGCCTCTAGCTGCAGGCTATCTCTTATGCCTTAACATTATTAGTGAGTTTACAGGGAGAAATCTAGAGGCTTCTGTGTGCTCTCCATCTCCCCAGGAAATCTCTGAGGGACCAATCAGTGGCTCGGTCTAATGTTGGCTTCTTTCTTCTCGCAGCGATTCCATAAGTCCATCTCTCCTACAAAACATTCAGAAGCATTGAAAAAAGAATTAAAGGATGGAAATGCATTGTTTTCAATTGCTTATTTCACAAAAAGCTCCCTGTGAAACCATTTCGCTCTCAACATCTCACCAGTATTAAAATGTTTTCATGTGTAAGGTGTAGCATAACAAAACCAACTCCAGGCAGTTAAGTGGGTAATTACGTTCAGAACACAACAGAGCAGAGAATGAATTCACACTCCCTCTGTGTGTGTTGTGATCCGAGCTTCTCTGTTCTTTGTTTGATGCCCGGTCCGGCCATGCATTCATGTTGGTGCATGTGAGTCACGGCGGTTGAAACTGTTTTCCCTCCTCATTTTTTCCTAGTAAACCTGAACTGTAAGTAAAACATCCATAGAAAAATGGCACAAACCACAGCCAGAACAGTTGATTCACAAACTATGATGTTTGTTTTCGGACCACTCACACCAGTGTTGTAGTCAAGACCACATAAACCGAGACCAAGTCACCACTAAGACCAGAGTGTATCGAGACCGAATCAAGACCAAGACCAGAAACAGGGTGAGTCCCACACTGCATGACACAATAAAATGTGTGAAATGTTAGCCATAGGCACTCCTCAAACTGATCTTAAAGGTCCACATTTCCTTAAAAAAACACCTTATGGTTTTGGTAGCCACATTTTATTACCGACGACTTGGCTGACATCTCCCAGACAGCCAGAACTTCTTCTCCTGTCTCCCACATTCGCTTGGTTGGGAGTGTTAGTTAAGGGGGGCGGGAACAAGGGGGTTAACGGTAGTCTATATCCATGACGTTCCACTTCCGGGATTGTTCAGGTGCCGCCGGAAATTCCGCCGAATGTCTTCCATTTCGCCCAGATGTCCGTCCCCTTCCTCTTTCTTTGTGTTGGCGTTCTGAACTCCGGTGGATTTGTGAGGACTATGGTTAACTACTCCTCAGATCTCTGCAGGGTAAATCCAGACAGCTAGCTAGACTATCTGTCCAATCTGAGTTTCCTGTTGCACGACTAAAACAACCTTTGAACGTACACGTGTTCCACCAAAACAAGTTCCTTCCCAAGGCTATTTTGCAGAGGCGCCATTGCTCCGTCCAGGGCTTAGCGCCGCCCAAGAAGATTATGATAGGTTAAAAGAAATGCCAATAAACCAGAGCACGCTTTTCTCCCATCCAAGAATGCTGTGTGGACTAGCGAGACCTTCCTCCGCAGCGCTGTGGAGGAAGAGTTGGCAATGCAAGACTAGGATAACAGTAACACATTTCAAATTAGAAATGAGTCAAGTTATTGATTGCATTTGAAGCAGGAAGCTTTACATCCAATCACAATTATGATGTAAACACATAAAGCCGACAATGCAATACTCATTTAGTGATATCCCTGCAGTTATATCCCTCTTTATCTGAGACCGAGACAAGACAGCGGTCGATTCCGAGACGATCAACTAAAACATGTTCCACAGTTTCTTGTTTCTGACATATATTACAGAACCCTGTTGGATGTTTCCCCATTATGAATAATTTGTACTATTTAAATAAGAATGTCCAATTCTCAATCTGACAATGACTGTCTCCTCTTTCCTACTTCCTCCTCCTCTCCTTACATTACCAACTCGATTTTGGATGTTGTATAAATGTCTTCCCTTTTCTGTTGCTCCCGGTGCTGTTGCCATTTTTATATTTATTTCCTGCCACACAATACTATTTCCTTCTACTTTTGATAATTTCCTTCTACTTTTGATATTTTAACAACTGTGTCCATTGTTTATTTCTAAAGAAACACAACAATGTATAAAAGGCTCCATTACCTTGTATCTCACATTATGGCCCCGTAGCACACGTTTTTGTAAAACAATTGTGTCATAACTACGCAACTTTCTGTCACACAGTAGAGAAATTACCGTATAGTACAGGAGAAGCTCGCAGGCAGTTTGGACTTACATTAGCTGTTTAAGTTTAATTACTAATGTTAACTAGCATTTTAGTTAGCAATAATTAGCCTGTGCCTATGTTATCTCCTTACATATACCTACGCTCTCCATCTCTGCAAGATTGGTAATGATTGAGATTTCTCTTGGCACAGCTACCAGAAGACTTCCAACTTTCAGACAGGTTGCTCACGACACATCTACGTCGTCTCTCTCAGTTGGAGGCTGCTCAGTAACACTCAGCGCTCACCAGAAAAGTGACTTCACTGGTCTCCGTCGAAGTATATGACATCCATTTCGATTACTGTCTATGAGCAGCACACACACACACACACACACACACACACACACACACACACACACACACACAAACTTACACAAGCAGGACAGAGACGGAGCAGAAGAATGGCAGAGAGGAAGAGGAGTGCCGTGTGGCTATATTTTCAGGCCGAAAATAAAACAACGGCAAGCTGAAATTTGTAAAAAGAAAAGGCTGTAAGATACAGTGGTAACACAACAAATGTATACAAGCTCATGACAATTCTGTCCTGTGTTTTAATTTATTAATAATCCAAAATTAAAATTACAAAAACACTTAAAGGTCATGAAAATTCATTCAGATTTAGCAATTCGATGACGCATCCACCTTAATTACTATTGTATTGGTATCGGCGATACTGGCCCTGTATTTACTTGGCATCGGATCGATACCAAATATTGCAGGTGTGCATATCGCACACCACTACCAGCAAGTCTTTGTGCCCCAATGTCCAGAAACAGAGACTTGAGCTGGTTCCAGATGATATAGTGCATCAGATGCTAGTCTGCTCTGATGTCGCTGTCTCTCAGTGTTTGCCCACCCGTTTCTTCCGATCTATTTCGAACATGTAAAGCCAGCTTTCTGTAGCGACGTAGACAGCTGGATTACTCTCTGCCTCATTGGTGAAGGATGAAACACATGTATTGTAGTGGTTAGATAAGTGTTGCTAAACTTCACACAACAGCAGTGAGACCCGAGCCTGAACCCTGCAAAATGAATGTTAACAGTAACTGAAACGTACGAGCATGCAATTGAGATGTTTGTATCACTTGGACTGCATTAGGGGCCGGCTGGCACAGGGACTAGGACATGCTTTGTGCTTCTCTGCAAGTCTATTATCCTTTGTGGGGCCAAAGTAGATTGGAAGTTGCAGCTGGCGCAACAAAATGAGATTTATCTCTTTGGAATGGAAAAAGAAATGTTTTTCTGCCACTTGCTCCAGTTAGTGGGGGGAAGGGGTGTGTGGAAGGAGTTGTGGGATAGACTAGAAAGAAGTGAAAAGAGATGCACACCAGGGAAATTACTTTCTCCTAATTGTGGGTTGGACAATTTAATCCTGTCATAAAAAGAGCCCTGGAGAACCGGTGAGGAGAGGGAACATTTTTATTGACTAAAGCTGTCTGATATTTGAGTAAATTAAACTGGACAAAACACACACAAACTGCTGCTGGAGAGCTTATTGGTGATTGCTTCATCCAGGCAGATTGAATTGGAATAATTGAGGACTCGGGCCCTGGTGTTGCTGTCTACAATCTGAGAAATATTAATTTTGAGGGAAACCTCTAAGTCAAGTCATTACCGGAACATCAGCAGAACAAATACTCTGAGATATTTCATAATAATCTGTCAACATTTCTGCTCGGTGCTAATGTTGACTGATCATTTTTGCATGCTTACCTCACACCTAAGCCTACTGGGCTTCCAATGAGATAGATCTTAATGCAAGTTAAAGGGTGTAGCTGAGCCACAGGTCACATCCAAAATATCTGACACAGTCATCAGAGAGGGTTCGCTCCACAGCACTGCGGGGCAAGGTCTGGCTAGTCCACACAGCATTCTGGGATAGGAGTACAAACACTCTTTGCATTTCTTTAAACCAATCACAATTGTCTCTTTTGACTCATCATTCATATCTGTCTCCCTAGACTTGGAACACTCTGCCTATCGAAATCAGACACCCCATATCATTAGCATCTTTTAAATCCCTTCTTAAATCTTTCTGTTATTGGAAACCGTTTATGAATATTTAATATGCTGTTGGGCTTTATCATCCCACACTGCCTTGCCTATATAATGTATATCTGTGTATATGTGCAAGTACATTATGTATGTATACGTGTATATATTTTTTATTTATTTTCTCAGGTTTTATGATACGTCTGTTTCTTGTATTTTACTTCATTGTTGTTGGTTGTGTTGTTCTTGGTTTTTATCTGCTGTTTTTCTGGAAAGCACCTTGTAATCATGTTAAGAAAGGTGCTATAGTAATATTCAGCGGCAGATGTAAACAGAACCAGATTCGGTGGAGAGAACATATGAAAAACATCTAAGTGTCTGTACTGTTGTAAAAACAACAGGGGTTGATGACACAGCGCGCCTCACAACAGTTTACGAGCCGAGACAAAGTCTGTTTTCTACCCAAGATGAAAAACTTCCTCTGTTTCCACCTACAACAATCGATTGCTTATTGATGAGAACAACAGTATAGTCTGTGATGCTTTCTGCCGAATTCGGTACGCTCGGTGGTTTCGGCCGGTGTGAGGAGTCTCCGGATCTTCACCTTCTACTTTGTGTCTGTGTTTACTGTTAGCTGTGCCCTTTCGAGGGCGCCAGCAAGAGAATATTTGTTGTTTCTCTGCCAGCCTCAGCAGTCATTCCTCTCTCTGCTAATTAAAAACCATCCTTGGCCTCCCCTTCACCCGCTCACAGGTACGTAGCTGATCTGAAGCGCAGTTTGTAGAGTAAAATTTTACCATTATTTAAAAACACTTAGCAGGAAAAACAGCTACTAGTACATCTCAAGACTCCATAGACTGTAATCTGTGTTCAGACAAATCCCATCTCCCATTAAAAAAAGAACTTATTTGACTTAAACAAGTCTATCTGAAGTATACCACTATCAACAATAGTAAATAATGTAGTTGGTGTTATTGTTTCAATGTGTTATGTATGGAACTCAAAAAGGCAATTATTAAAAAAGAAAAGATATCATTTAGAACTCATGTAAACAGAGTTATTAGAAGTGATTTTTTATTTTACTACAGATATGTTTCTTTCAGAATGGCACTTTCTATGACTTTCTATGGAGTTATTTTAATAATTAACTAATCCTCACCCACTCACCGTCCAGCCGATCACATACAGTATGCACCCAAAATGCACCCCCAATTTAGATTTTTTTATTGACCCTTTGAACCCAATTTACAACAAAAACTCCTGCTTAGAGTCATAACTCGTATTTATCCAAAATACAATTCAAAATTATTTTGACATTACTAAGACTCTTGGAGACTATTTTCTTGGAACACATAACTTGCCATGTGTTAAAACCTGTGGTTATACAGGCAAAAATTCATAATTTCTTTTTTGTTTTCTCCATAAAACCGGTGCTAGGACATGTATAGTAGGGGTGTCACGATTGTCAAAATCCATGACTGTATTTGATTTTTACATCTTTTCAGTGAAAGCTGACCCCAGGTCCTCCAGTGGGCGCATGTTTCCCGTTTTGCCTGCCACCCTATCATAGATCATCATATCAACAACGGGCAGTGTGCAATTTTGTTGGAAAGTGGCAGTCTCTGCATGCAACATGAGCGTGTCCATGCAGAGTGATAACAGTCTGTGTCTGTGTATGTATGTATGCACTATGTTGTGTTTTTTCTCTAAACAGCAGATACTGTTCGTTTGTCCAAGACAAATTTCCTTCGGAACAATAAAAATCTATCTTATCTTATGTAATCTTATCTCTTCGTAAGTGTTCCATCAGTCGTGGAAAGTGTGTGTGTGTGTGTGTGTGTGTGTGTGGGGGGGGGGGGGTTACTGTTACAGTAATACTGTAACCCTGGGGTATTCCTTGTGTTTCTCTATGTTTTTCCCATCCCCTGGGTGTCCCGGTCTGTCTCTGTGGCGCTCCTCTCCTGGCTCCTGATTGCTGCTCGTCATCCACACCTGCCTTCCATCAAGTTCATCAAGCTCAGTATTAGTCTTGCTTTGCCAGACCTTCCTCCACAGCGCTGCGGAGGAGGGTCTGGCTAGTCCACACAGCATTCTGGGATGGGAGGAAAACGTGCTCTGGTTTATTGGCATTTCTATAAACCAATCACAATCGTCATCGCCGGCGGTAATCTCCGGACGGAGCCGCTGCTAAATAGCCTCGGGAAGGAACTTGTTTCGGTGGAACATGTGTACGTTCAAAAGTAGTTTTAGTCGTGCTACAGAAAACTCAGATTGGACAGATAGTCTAGCTAGCTGTCTGGATTTACCCTGCAGAGATCTGAGGAACAGTTAACCATAGTCCTCACAAATCCGCCAGAGTTTAAAATTCCAACACAAAGAAAAAGCGAAATTATTAATTATCAGCTAGACGTGTCGACGTGGTTAGGTCTAGGCATGAGGAGTGGGGATTGGTTAGGTTTAGGGTAAATTAAGGTATTTGAATCATACTTTCTGATATATTAATGATGTTCATGTCTTCTTCAAAAAAAACGGTCTCAGCAGTGTACATATATTCTGAAGAACTGTAGTGTTGTAATCATGATGAACTAAACATTACTTCTGCATTACTTCATGTTTGTGCAACACATTCTCACTCCCATCTCGTAAAATACGGACGCTTGGTCAGGTGCCTTTGTCGTTGTTATTGACGCTAAAAGTCTCCTTTAGCCTCATATAACACGCTTTAACTAAACCTGCTTGGTCGGGACTATTTGCGTCCCTTTTGTCGCAGTTAGGTTAAGGAAAAGCTTGTGGGTGGGCTTACGTTTCCGTGACTCGCGGGAACGGGACGGTTGAGTTTAGGGAAAGGTCGTGGGTGGGCTTACACTTCCGTGACACGCGGGAATAACGGGATGGTTAAAGACAGACACGGGACACGATCCCCGGTCTCCTGGGTGAAAGTCCTTTGTTTGACCCATCCACCACCCCGACCAACCTCCCTACGTGGAATTTTCCCCTTCCATAGTACTCGCTAAACCCCGTGTACATGCTGCTCTCCCCGGTATGTTCTACAAACACGCTGAAGGGGCGCTTTTTTCGTCGCTTCAGACGCTGACAGCCACTGTCCAAACGTCTGTATTTTATGAGTTCGGAGTGAGAACGGGTTGGTTTGTGCCCCTTCAAATAAAGTGCTGACCTGGTCCATCTCGAACATTGATAAATAAGATGTAAGTACTACATGAGTACTATAAGTACTACATTAATGTGTTCTTGCTCTTTCATGCATGAAGTCATGCATGACTTAATGATAATTCATGTACCATTGTTATTTTTATTGTATAAATCCTCACATACAACATGTGACAAATGCACCAATATTACATATATTGTATTTTTCTTTTGGACTTGCTGAGCTGTAATTACAAAGTAAATTCCTGAAAGCCTGAAAAACTGAGCAACAATCACTCATATAAATATATGTATTATATATATATATATATATATATATATATATATATATATATACGATATTTGTGGCAGAGCTGCCTGCTCGCTGTCTGATTGTCTGATATAAATGACCGCATTGCACCGGGGGCTTATATATGCCCTCGTAGTGTCCTGTCTTACAGCATATTGTAATATTTCACTGTAAATAAGATACACATAATGCCATTCAAATTAAGAAATAAAAACCATGATAACATCTGCTAACAACAGCTAACGAGCAGCAGTCGCTCCACTCCCACTGTAGGGAGACTCATTTGCCAAGAGAACGGCTGAAAGCCCGGGAGAGGCACTGTTTTAGCAGTGACTGTCCTTCCTTACCTGAAGTTGCTGCATTTTGGCTGCTGTCTGTAGATTCCTTCATGCACAACTCATACGCAAATGTCTTAACAGCGGCAATGTTATGTATTGTTTAGGGTCCTTGCCCCCACGAGACAAATTGGCATTGCAAACTGAACGTGTAGCTGGACTTGAATGGCCTTCTTTTGACTGAAAGTACTGCCAAACAACACTTTTTCTGCTCACCAGTTCCATTTTCACTTTCTCACAGCCTACTGCATTGAACGCTCCACCTACGTAAACACCTTCCTGTAATTAACGGCGCCGTCATTACGTCGATCAGCATAGCGTGTATAGTGCAAGTGTAACTCCACAAAGAGTATAGAAGTAACAAGAGGCTAAACTCAATAGAACGTTGTGTTGCGTTCAGTCCAAGATGGCGGAGCTGCAGCTCGGTCATGGGTGCGTTTGTTGCAATGGAACATTCTATTGAGTTTCGCCTCTTGTTACTTCTATACTCTTTGACAAGAGCAGAAACTCAACACAACGTTCGCCTCTTTTTCTCGAGTTTCGCCTCTTCTTACTTCTTTTTGGTAGAGTTCAGTTCGGACTTGGGAAGGTTTTCAATTGTCTCAAACTTGTCTTGGCCTCGTTGGTATTTGCACTCGGACTTGTCTCAGACTCGGCCGTTGGTCTCACCAAGTGTAGTTATTCTCGACTGAGTCCAGCAATATATGCTTTTTTTCTAATGTAGCTTCCTCCTTCAAAACAAAACCATTCAGGAAGCACGCTTGTTCAGAAAACAGGTATTGGTTTAATTCAAAATCCATCTAGAATATGCATCGTGATTGGTCGCCTGGTATATGCCTGGCTGGATCATATGCCTCCGTGCAGCACACGCGCATCAATCATTTTCATATTGGCCACAGACGCAATGTCGGCGAGCATTTTGTATTATGGATTCTTCAGGAATATTCTTTTTCTTTTTTCTGTCTCTGTCTTGGAATCCTTCAGGTTTCTGGGATCCACAGTCTCTCAGGACCTGAGGTGGACGTCCAGCATTTATGTACCATACACATTTTATTCCTATATTTTAACTTGCACTAGTTTGTCTTAGATTCTCATTTTGCTTTTTTTTTATTTGTGTGATTTCTTTTGTATATATATTTAATGAGCCTTGTTGGAGGAAGCCTGAGACCCAGAAGATCTGCTTCTGTAATTGTGTAATTTAACTTAAAACTTGAAACGTGTTTTATTCATATCATTATTTATTTAAGGTATTATTGGAGATCCATATCTATGTAGCCCACTTAGTATCCATTTCATACCAGCAGACTACTACATGTATTCATGATGGAAATTAGCCCTTGGGCTACAATCTGGCACTTTTACGTGTACTTCTGTACATGTTCATCAAATGTGCATTGTCCTGAAATAATAAATAAAAATAAATAAATAAATGATTGCAACATTTCTCATATTTTCACAATTCATCATTCAGCGATCCAACTTCCAATAACAGGGTTTAGATATATTTTATGACAAAGTGAACCAATATATAAATCATGTGACGCATCTTTAGAGGGGTATCTCAATCCAGTTCAGTTATCCTCCACAGCCTGCATAGATCTTTTTTTACCTTTCTGCGGGGGCTGCGGAGGGATTTCTGCAGCCTGTGTAGCCTTGGGCGTGCTTTTGGGGGGCTTTGGGCTCAGGCTTTGAAGCTAGCTGTGAGGGCCTGACCACTGCAGCTTCTGGATGGAGTGAATGAGACAGCCTGAGAGAATTGTGAACGTGATTCTGCATGTTGATGCACATACAAATCCCTTGGTTGGTTTTCAAGAGGCTTCATCTCAACATTGTTGTGTGTCAAATGTTTGTGTCATAGACGTCTCATCTCTGTCCTCACCGAGTTCTATTCAACATGAGGGTGTCTGCCATTTGTCAGTGTGATAGATGGTGATTTTCCTCTGAGGATGGGGTAGATACGTAGCTGAAGCAATACATGTCAACAGCATGTCAACATGTTTAATGCTCCAGAGATAGATAGCTGATTCCCTCCTTCCTGGCTACAAACCCCAATTCCAATGAAGTTGGGACGTTGTGTCAAACGTAAAGCACACTTTTCCACTCTGCTTCAGTCCATCTCAGATGAGCTTGGGCCCAGAGAAGCCAGCTGCATTTCTGGGTGTTGTTGATATATGGCTGCATGGTAGAGTTTTAACTTCCTAGATGTTGCAGCAAACTGTGTTAACTGACAATGGTTTTCCGAAGTGTCCCTGAGCCCACGTGGTAATATCCTTTACATAATGATGCCGGTTTTTAACGCAGTGCAGCCTGAGGGATCGAAGGTCACGGGCATTCAATGTTGGTTTTCTGGGCCTTGCCGCTTACGTGCAGAGATTTCTCCAGAATCTCTGAATCCTTTGATGATATTATGGATTGTAGATGATGAAATCCTCGCCCCATCCTTGCTTGTGAACGACTGAGCCTTTTGGGGATGCTCCTTTTATACCCAATCATGACAAAATAACCTGGGGCCTGTTGCACAAAAGTAGAACGAAGAAATCCAGGATAACTGAAAAAGCGCAGCTTGACTTAGTGTGATCCGCTCATCGCGGCTTAATCGGTTCCCGAGCCAGGATGAGAAGGTGAAGCTATGTCAAGCCAGGTGTAGATAGCTGGGATAAGTGCACGTTCACGGCTTTCTCAAATAGACCACGGTATCGATCACAGATTTACTGATGCAGAGATGGAGAAGATGCGTGCTGCATATTTTTCACCCGCTGAGCAGCAACTAATTATGGAAAGTTATGAGGAAGTGAAGCATATAATATGCAGAAAAGGAAATACGGCTGCTGTTATTAAACAGAGAGAAAAAGCCTGGCAGACAATAGCGGACCAACTGAATGCGTAAGGATTTAAAAATATCTACTTATTAGCAAAGTTGTACACAGTTTTAATATGCTTGTTTTATGTGTTGATTTTATTGCTGTATCTCGTTGTGCGCTCAATGTGCTGGTTGTACTGTAAAGTGTCTTTGAGTAGCCTACCATGTAAAGCACGATATAAATAAAATGTATTATTAAGCCTACTTTGCCATAAAAGTGAGCAGAGGGAATTAATGTTCCTCGGGAAATTTACCCTAAAGACTAGGCTTAATTTCAAACCCTTATTCACAATGCGAGAATATGTTTTATAACCATATGCACAAATCTCTATAAGCTATGTCTAATTCTAAATATCTTTCTACAATTAATGTTCATACAGAACAAACGTGACTGGACAAAAAAAGAACCTGGCAACAAGTCAAGATCAAATATAAAAACATTTTGCAGGCTGGTAAGTGCCTTAATTCTTAACAGTGTGCAAATGGTATGTAGAAATTACTTACAAGATGCCTGCTCACATATTTTATCTAAACTGATTTTAGCAGTTAAGAAGACGCATTTGTCTGGCACTGGGAGGGGGGGCACCAGCTCCAGACTTCACCCCAGCTGAGGAAATGGCCCTTGTTTTAAACCAAGGAAGGCCTGTGATGGAAGGGATTCAGGGTGGGACAGCTACGGGCTCTGTTCCACCTGCAGAAACTGCCCTCTTCACACAAGGTACTTTTTCCAGTACTGCACATCAAACACAATCAACCATTTATGGGCATATGTGGACTGTCTGACCTTGTTTTGCCTTGCAGTGTCCAGCGACACAGTCACTCTCCTGCCACCAGACGATGATCCAGTGAGCATTATTTATTAAAAGCATATGGCTTGGCACATTCTGTCAATACAAATTCTATTCAATATGGCAGGGGGAAGGGACTTCTGCAGCATGGGAAGGGGCTAGCCTCGTGAGACCGTCCTGATCCCGCAAGCTCCAGTTTTCCATTCGCAGATCAGTCTGGCATCTTGAGATAGAAAATTTGGAGCCGTTCGTCAATGACCGACCAATTAGCGTTGGTTTTGAGGTAGGTTTAGGTGTGACGCAACGAGAAGCAACTGTTCAGTCTAAAGAACATGGCGGCTTCCACGGATGAGATGAGCGTAGCTATCGCATATCACCAACATAGGTGGTGATAGACAGATGGTTTATCCAATCAGCTAACCAGTATTTTCGCCCCTTCCCAAAAGTTCTCCAATGGAAAGTTCCCAGATGGATATGCCGAGCAAATCCATCTGGCGGAGTCAGGTTAGGAAGGGGCTTCTGCAGCTGATGATGAGGAGACTGTCACTGGACTCCAGAAGGCCTGAGGTATCATGTCAATCTTATGGAAATGCGTATTTAGCCCATAATGGATGAGAAGTCAGTGATATAGCACTCCTACAAATACATATTAGGACAGGATCCAGATGCAGTACAGCCTGACAGCCAGCCTGGCAACATAGTAAGTATGGGCTAAAGGAAATCTAAATTATGCACAATTCCTGCTGTGCTAATCAATGGGTGGTTTACATAGTTCACAAACTGTAAGTGAAGGAACTGTAGGGTGGTGATGGAAATGGTTCAGGTGGAGTGAGGGTTTGGGGAACAAACCATCTCGGTCAGAAGACGTCAGGTGATATGAAGTGATGATTGAAGCAGGGAGAAGGCAGGGTTTGATGCAACATAAGTGTTTTTTATTTTATCATTCAGGTTGAATTTGATTCATTGCATTGTCTGTGTGCTGCAGAAAGGGATAACAAAGAGATAATACAATTAGTGAAAGTGGTCAATTAACACATAAATTAAACAATTATACAAATGAACAAAGGATATATGAGGTTACCACTCACAACTGCACAGGCTTTAACATAATACAAACAATATTTCCACATGGCTCATGGCACATGTCTGGCAAACAAAAGAATTCAGTCAGCAGTGCACATGTTAGCAAAGTGACAGTAAATCATGGCATAAAACAGTCAAAATGATAGATTGACTCACGTTAATTCATGAAGACGCACACAAGACCCATTGGAGTGCCGGCAGAGAGTGCAAAGAATGAGCCAAAGAGTTCACAATCAATTTATAGGCAACAGGTGAGGTGGGCGTGGTCAGGTGGCAAAAGTATCCTTGAAAGATCAAAATGGAGTGGAAAGGAAATGGAATGGCAGGAGTCTTTTCATAATCGCCCCGGAATTGGGATCAATTCCTCCTGGGAAAAAGACTCACTCCTCTGCCAGCTCAGGAAGCACCGTCAGACGTGACACTGCTCTAGTGTAAATCCAACTGCCAACTTTGACAGCATCCCGCCGCCCCATCAGGAGCAAATTGGGAGTGACCGGATCAGGATCAACAGCGTTACTCCAAAGGATGGTTCAGGCCAATGGCAATGTGAGTTCATATGTCAAGGTGGTGATTTGTTTCCCAAGAATCACTTGCAGGGCATTCTTGACTGATCTGATTTCACGCTACCAGACTCCACCAAAGTGGACAACTTCAATCCTGGTGGATTGAAGTTGAATGAAATCTGGTGATTGGCCAAGTGTTGCTGGAGTTTGGGTTCCATCGCCTGGAAGCATTTACTCAGCTCTCTGTCCTCAGTATGGAAGTTCAGTCCTGGGTCCCACTGACGGATTTCGAATCCCCCTTGGGACAGTGTGGCACGAAGTTAGTCCAGTAGGTGCTTTGGCTGTGGCTGATGTGTTGAAGCTTTTCAGGCAATTATCAACATAGAAAGCTCTGAGCACGGAGTTCAACACTTCATGGTCACTCTCTGGGTGCTCCTTCCCATGGTGCTGCAGGGTGTAAATTGTGCAACAAGGACTACAAGTTGTGCCAAAAGGTAACACTTGCCACTCGTAGGTCTTTGGGTGAGTTGCCTGAGCCATAGCTCACCAGAGAAACCTGAGTAGTGGCCGGTCAGCAGGAAGTAGTTGAACTTGGAACATAGATTTTATTTCACCACTGATGGCCACACTATGCTCACGGAAATGGAGGAGCACACCAAGAAGAGAGTGACCGAGAGTTGGACCAGGAAGAAGGCTACGATTCAAATTGAGACCATGCAGTTGGAAAGAGCAGTTGAACACCAGTCAATGTTTCCCACTGGCTTGTTTGATAACATGTGGGACTAGCCAAGATTCTGACCCTAGCTGGTCGTCTTTGGGATCCACCTCCTTCACGTACTCCATATCAACAAGCTTCTGGATCTCCTGGTTATAGATCTCAATTAGCTCTTGGTCCTTCTTCAGTCTGCGCTCGGTTCCCCGGAGCCATGGCAACAAGGTATGGACTGAGGAGAATAACTTAGGACTGTTGGGTGCTCTGAGCAGTGGGGTAGCATACTGCAAGACCTCACCTACTTCTTTGACGGCAGTCTTAGTCACAAGCAGTTCCAGGCAATAATGATCTTGTTTAGATCGGGTTACTTCCTTCTCCTTACAGTGTGGGAAGGAATCCAGTCTCCACAGTCTCTCCACATTCTCCATCAACTCCGCAGTAGCTGGGCAGGATACACGATCACAAAGGGTAAAAAAGGCTTGTGTATCCAAAGGAGGAGATCGAGGTAAGGCATTGGATGGGCCTTGGACAGCCCATCCCAGGGCAGTATGAACGGCGATGGGTCCCCCATGAAGTCCAATGCGGACAGACTCTTTGGGCACCAATAAGTGAATGATCTGAGCCTATTAGGATTAATGGCTGAGCATGCACAAAGTCCGGTAAGGGTAAGCCTCGCAAGTGGGAATACTCCCTCTGCAGGTCAGAGGCACGACAAGAATGCTCAGCCAAGTTGAGGACTGGGGCAGTAAAGGCATTGGCTATAGGGAACCTAATCTTCTTCTTCTTCTTCTGGCTCACAGGGGAGATATGACAGGAGATGGTCTCACCACTCATGGGAATTACTTCATGCCGCATGGTTCTGAGATTGAGGATCTCTTTTGGTCCTTTAAGTTGTAGCTGGGACGCTGCCGAGGTCAGAATGATTGTTCTTTCTGAGGATCGTCGAGTATGGCATACGTCTGCAGCCTCTGCCAGCCGTTGATTAGCAAGACTGGAACTACCTTCAACATCACACGAGGAGATCGGTTTGGCTGATCGATGTACAGTGTGTCCTCAATGCAGGGTGCATGGACGAGCACATTGAGAATGTCTGCCGTAGCTGAGTTCTCAGGGCTTTGTGGGTGTGTAGACAGTTGACGTGCGATGCCATGCAGGATGGGGAGATGCAGGTCGTTGCAGATGTTGCAAGGCTTTTTGAGGGTGCATTTATCTGGCTTATGGCAGCGGGCACATCTGTAGCAACGATCATTCTTCTCTATCCAAGTTCTCAGTTCTGATGGGCTGAACTCCTTCACTTTTGGACAGGTTCCCAGGAAGTGGTCGTTGTTGTTACAGTATGGACAGAAAGATTGGAACTTAGGTTTACCAAGGATGGCAATCCTCTTTCCACGGCCTCATTGGACACTAGGCTGGCTTTCCACAGTAGCTGTGTTTCTCAGGTACATAGTGTGTGGCGTCCCCTTTCTCCCCTGCATCGTCTGGACTGGCTCCTGTCTCTCCATTGAAGCAGGGATTGAGATTTGTTGGGCAATACTCTTGGCCCGAGCTTTCACCTGGAGCCAGGCAGAGAAGTCTTCCAAGATGTAGGTTTTTTCTATGTCATCTTTTAGGATGCCACGATTCAAACAGTGCTCAACGAAATTGTCCCGGTAGTGAAGGGGGAGCTTGGTAAGTAGCCTGTCGACATGAGAGCCACACCGCAACTCACTTCCACCTGCACCGTCCACCGATCGCAGCATGCCGATCAATGACTGTACAGAAAGAGAAAAGTCCTGGAATGCATTGCTATCTCCGAATCTGACCGGTGGTGAATGGAGGATGCTGGCTATTTCACTTTGGACCAACTGCTGTGGCTGGCCATACTTTGCATTAAGGGCATTGTTGAACGGAGGTTCAGTTGAAAACCCCAAAACAGCTACATTTATATTACTGCTTTAAGAAATGTATTAGCCCAAAAACAGCTACAACTATATTTCTGCTTATGAATGTAATCATCATTTGTAAATATAGTTTGTAATCATAAAAAAATATAAAATCATAAAAAAAAAAAAAAAAAAGTAATATTTCTGCTTAGGAATGTAACCATGCTAAATACTATGTTTAGGACACCATTATATTCATTTGCTTAGTGTACATGTGTGAGAGGGCCACCTGCAGTTCATTTAGAGGGGATGTTCGTGTGTTCCTGTATGAGACTGCAGCTGAGACAGGGGAATAGTTTGTGTGCTGCTGAGTTCATGTGTGGTACACTGAGTTCATGTAATGGGGAGTTGATGTGAAACATATGTACTGGTAACTTCACACTGTCCAGCTTTTGTTTGGAGAGGAGAGTCAAGCCGTCATATATGATGGAAGAGCATTACCGCTTGCCTGTGTAATGTATAAGGCTGTTAGCTTGAGCAATGCATAAGATACGAAACATCATCACATGTGAGACGTCCTGCAAGTGTCTGATAACCTGTGTTTGCATTAAAAAATGATACCCTATTAGGTCATAAGAAGTGGTGAGACAGCCCCTGCTGAGACGGGGGGAGTGAACCAGTCAATGTATGTAATAAATAGAAGTAACTCGCTGATAGAGCACTTCTTTTTGGGGCATTTTTGTACCGAAAGGACTTCCGTATATCAGCATTCATTGAATCTACTCTGTAAGGGACTTAGTGCATTTTTGTTCTTCTTTTTTCAGTTTAGCTTATTTGCTTTTCTGCTTCAATTAAAATAAAAATACCTGAGTTCAAGTTTGAACTAGGGAACAAAAACCCTCGTATTTATTTTGTGCGTTTTTGGAAGACTTTCTTTTCCTCTTTTTCTTCAACCCTGCCGAACGGCAGGGGAACACCCCTACGGTGGGCAATTCAGACTCCTCTTTAACTGCCGCGGTAAGTTGCAGCCCGGCGGGGACCGATTTTGACAGGCAGGCCTCCTACTACCTCATCGGGAGTGCATTTCCAGCGGATTTGAATCTTCAGTAATCCTGTGAGGAGTGGCCTTAAACCGTGAGTATTAATAAAAAGCATGTGGTTATGAAGCTCCCCTCGGGCAGTACTGTTTCTGTATAGGAGGTTGAAACACCCGTGATTAGGGGACATCTCGGGTGTTAATCAAAGCCTTTTGCCTCGCCTCCGGGTTCCCTGACCCAGGCGAGGGCCCTTTAATACGGGCGTGTGTGTCTCTCTAAAAAAATAAAAACACAGGGAAGTATCTGAAATAACTCCTTTTAATATAGGCCAAAACATCCGCTCCGCTGACAATAACTGGTGTTAATGCACGGCAGAAAAGGGCATAGTAGACGCGAGGGTTAACGAGGGGAAGGTATAAAAAGGAGTTGGCTTTTAAAGAAAAGTGATACGAAGCCTCGATAACTGTCACATCGCTCATCAGCAGCAAGGGCAGAGGTGTAGGGAGTTGAGGCGTGCATATAAGACTTTGCTAGCTTGTATGCACTGGGCAGTCTCAAGTCGTCCATTAGAACCTGGAACTTGTATTGTTCAGAGAGGCGAACATGAATATCTAACAGGTTCTCCAATGCCATATTAAGCAGAACAAAGTCACTTTCCTTTCCACTCTCAAAATAAGGCAGTCTTGGCTTGGGGATGCCAAAAGCAGTGGCCACCAATAACTCCATGATGCTGGCTACTTCTGATGTCCTTTCAATGGGCTTAAGCAAGGAAAGAGGTGCGGGTTTCTCAGGAGCTGGATCTGAGGGTCTTTGACTCTTAGCAGGACAAGGTGCGGTCCGCACTAAATCAAGGAATGAAGGAGGTGAGGGAGTTGCTTGTTCTGGACTGGATGTCTGAACTACTGGGTGGCTCCCTTGAACAGGATGGAGAGTCTCAGACTGACTCACAGCATTGACAGGCTGAGGTAAGGATTGGAACGAAGAAGTGGTTGGCTGATTCACTGGAACGGGATCAGAGACAGATGTTTGAGGACCAACAGAGGGAGTTTGCTGCTCTGAGAACAGGTCAACAGGTTCACCTGACTCCAAAACTATGGAGCTCATTGAAAAAGGAGCCAGCTCTTGAGGTGGCAGAGCAGGTGGATGTTCTGCGGTCACTTCTCCGGTGAATGAGGTTATTAGCCGAGCCTCTTCCAATTCTCGTTGAACTCTCCGCAGACGTCGCTGTAGATTCAGAGATCAGGACATCCTCTCTCGCGCCGTCAAAGCTGCTTGTGCTTGCCTGTCCAGTTCTCGAGCCCGGACATCTACGGCTTGTTCCTCCTGGATTTGACTTTGGATCTCTTGCAGTTCTCCAAGTTTCCTCCTCTCCTCAATCATGGCTGCCTGTAGAGGGGTGAGCTCCACCTGGTGGCTATTGCGCGAGCTTCGGGAACTTCCACTGCCATAAGTGTAAGTATAAGAGGTGGCCTTCTTTGACCTTGGTAATGACTCACACTTATCCCTCTTGCCCTAGATCTGATAGGTCTCCCCTCTCCCTGTGAGGGTTTACCTGGTTGTGGAGCTGGTTGTTGAGCTGAATGCTCCTCTGCCGAGTCGGGCTGAACATAATTGTGGGCGATTTCTTCTTCCTCCACCACTTCTCCCTCCTCGGCTGCTGTTTCCTCTTCCTCCTCCACGTCTCCATCCTCGGCTGCCGTCGTGTTAGGAGATGGTTTGGCTGCTTGGCTGTGATTAGGGAGGCTCTTGGGCTTACTAGAGGCTTTCCCATCAGGAGCCAGGAAGCCATAGTGGTCAGGTTGGTGCCTCTCTCGCCTGGATAAGGTGCTACTGGAGTTGACTGGGAGAGCCCTCTCCAACTCCAACTCTTTTTCATCTTTTCCATCCATACCAATGCCTGCCATAGTATCCCTCACTCAGTATTCCGGCTCGAAGGACCATTGAAGGAACTGTAGGGTGGTGATGGGAATGGTTCAGGTGGAGTGAGGGTTTGGGGAACAAACAGAGTCTCGGTCAGAAGACGTCAGGTGATATGGAGTGATGAATGAAGCAGGGAGAACGCAGGGTTTGATGCAACACCAGTGTTTTTTTATTTTATCATTCTGGTTGAATTTGATTCATTTTATTGTCTGTGTGCTGCAGAAAGGGATAACAAAGAGATAATACAATTAGTGAAAGTGGTCAATTAACACATAAATTAAACAGTTATACAAATGAACAAAGGATATATGAGGTTACCACTCACAACTGCATAGGCTTTAACATAATACAATATTTCCACATGGCTCATGGCACATGTCTGGCATACAAAATAATTCAGTCAGAAGTGCACATGTTAGCAAAGTGACAGTAAATCATGGCATAAAACAGTCAGAATGATAGATTTACTCATGTTAACTCATGAAGACGCACACAGGACGCATTGGAGTGCCGGCAGAGAGTGCAAAGAATGAGCCAAAGGGTTCACAATCAATTTATAGGCAACAGGTGAGGTGGGCGTGGTCAGGTGGCAGGTGGCAAAAGTATCCTTGAAAGATCGAAATGGAGTGGAAAGGAAATGGAATGGCAGGAGTCTTTTCAGTAAGATGTCTGTACACGCAACATCTGAAAAAGCAAAAAGAGCTGGCAGATGCACAGATTGCTGTAAGTAAAAGGAGTCTCCAGGATCTGGACCTAGGTATAGAAATCAAGAAGAAAACACTGAGGAAACTGGATCTGGAGATACAGAAACTAGAAAAAGAAGTAAGTGACTTCAATCCACACTGTAAGCATATCTGTAAAACAATGTATTAATCATGTTTTTCTTTCTTTCTCCCAAGCTCCAAGCTGACAAGTGACAGTACTAAAATAAAAAGCTTAAGAAGCATTGTGGTGTTTCCTGTGTGATGAATGTACACTACACTATGTAGTCAAATGTATTGGTTCAGTGAGGTGAGACAAAAATTGAGAGAAAGGTTATGAAACCAAAGTAAGCTACTATAATATCTAATAAAAAAAACATTAGGCCTAATTAAGGAGTAACACAAACTATCCTTTTATTAGAGAAGGACAAGACAATGAAATCAGTCATCTAAAATAAGTAATGTATTGGTCTCTGACCAGCCTGCCATTAATGTCATCTGGGAATATAGCTGCATTGTCCCACTCAATATCCGGTGCCAGTGCAGGACCTCTTTCCTTCCTTAGGCAATATTATGTAGGACAGTGCAGGCTACAGTGATGTCACAGGCCCTGTCTGGGGCGACCCTCAGGTGGTGGAGACACTGAAAACGTGACTTGAGAAGGCCAAATGCCATCTCAATTCGGGCCCTTGTTCTTGCATGGGCAAGATTGTATCCTTGCTGTGCTGCTGTCTGAGGGTCTGCAAGGGGAGTGAGAAGGTACGTCTCACAGGCATAACCGTTGTCTCCCAGCAGAGCGCCAGAGAATTCACCTGAGAATACAAAATGTAATCATTACAACTACACATAAGTAAAACCTTTTTACGCAATTGTTTATCAGTGAAATGTATGTGGCCTACCTTGTGATAGTCGATGGGAAATGGTACTGGACCTAAAAACTCGGGAGTCATAGACAGATCCAGGCCACTTTGCCTCTACATTAGTAATGATGCAGGCAGCATCATAGATTTGTATTTGTATTTGTATTTATTAAGGCTCCCCATTAGCTGACGCCTAGACGACCAGCTAGTCTTCCTGGGGTCCAACACTACATTTAGTCAAACAATATTAAAACATTTCATAACATATACAGAAAAGAAATAAAAGAAAAGAAAATAAAATACATGCAACAATATCTGCCAACAAAACTAAGTAACAAAAAACAAAAACAATTACAAATAAAATTAAATGAAAACAATAACAAACCAAGCAAATAGAGAAATATCTTGAAAACGAAGTTATATATTACAATATATTACATGGCTAACATTAAGGTGGCTTACACTGACAAAGACACACAATCAGAAACCTCATAATAAATAATTTAAATGAAGGTAAGATTTGACTTTCTTTTTAAAATGGTCCTTTCCTGTGATAAAACGAATGTTACTAGGGATTTTATTCCACAAAGAACTTTTTTTTCAAGTTATTGGATTTTGGTAAAGGTAACATCATCTGCCCCCTACTGGCTCCTCTTGTTAAATAAGTGTGGATATCTGAACTGTAAGTTATGTTAACAAAAATAAATGATGGTGTCTGACTTTGAATAACAGAGTGCAACAAAGTAAGCACATTGGCTGAGGGTGAGGGTTAGGGTTAGCTTTTGATGCATTTAGCACAAGTTTGTTTGATTTTATCCAATTAAGTACAATGTTGAGCTCCCTAGATAGAACCTGATTAAGCTCAGAACATGTAGATGCGGCATAATAGAGGGTAGAATAATCTGCATACATTGTTAAACTTGCTTGCCCAATTGCAAGAGGCAGATCATTGGTGAAAACTGCAAAAAGAAGAGGCCCTAGGCAACTCCCCTGTGGAACACCACAGTCTAACTCCTTGCTGTTTGAGAAAGTGCCATTGTAATATACTCTCTGTGATCTACCAGACAGGTAACTTCTTAACCACAAAATAGCTGAGTGTTTAAAACCATAACAAATAAGTTTACCAATTAAGAGATCATGATCAATCACATCAAAAGCAGCACTGAAATCTAGCATAACTGTGCCCACAAGCATCGACCGGTCAATTGATGTCAGCCTGCTATCAGACATTTGTAACATAACGGTACTAGTAGAGTGACCAGCTCTGTATGCATGTTGGAACATAGATGTTAAACCATTTAAGATAAATCTTAAAAAAGAAAGATAAGATAAATCTTGAATTTGCACAGACACAATTGTTTCTAAAAGTTTACTAAGTACAGGCAAGATGCTAATAGGCCTGCTGTTTGGACCATTAAAAGTTTACTTTTTGTCTTTTGGAATAGGAAACATCTTTCCTTCTGTCCATAATGTTGGACAAACACCACTGATTAAGCTTCTATTAAAAATATGACAGATAGATTTGGAAATGTATGAAGCAGATATTTTTAACAGTTTACAGTCTAGATGGTCTATACCTGCAGGCTTATCAGCTTCCAGAGAGTTCAACAATCTCTCTACATCAACATTAATCTCATGAAATTCAAAAGCACAGTTTTTTTCCGTCATGAAACCATTTCTTATAAGCTCTTCTGAATTGTATTTAACAGTAGTGTCCATGTTTTCTCTGAGCTTGGAGTTCTGGTCAATAAAATAATCATTAAAATAATTCGCAATATGAAGAGGTTTGGTTAAATACGCAACATCTAGTTCCACAAAGGAAGAAGTCTGAGTTGTTTTTTTACCCATGATTTCATTCAGAACTTTCCATATTGTTTTACTATCTTGACCACTTTCAGAAATTCTCTGTCGATAATAAGTTCTCTTTTTTTCTCTATTCGTTTTGCAGACCTGATTTCTTAATTTGCGATAATCTTTTATATCATCATGTGCACTTGATAAGACTGCAACATTCTTGGCATCATTTCTCAAAATTATTAGTTTCTTTAATGAATCGTCTATCCACGGAGCACTTGTGGCTTTAACAGTAAATTTCTTGAAAGGGGCATGTCTATTAGCAATAATCATAAAATAGTCCATGAAAAATTTTTAAAGCAAGTTCAGCATCCTCAACATCACATACATTAGCCCAAGGAATGCTATTAAGTTCCCCAAGAAAAGCCTCTTGATTTCTTATAGGATCTAGTAAAAATTATTTTTGCATTAGCTTTAGGCAACTTCGTTCTCCTAGAGACAGTAACAACATTATGGTCACTGAAACCCACTGGAATAGACACAGGTCTGGAGCACATATCTGTTAGTATAAATATGATCAATACATGTTGAAGATTCTTGTTGGTTGAAATATTAATTGAGATAGTCCGCAGGTATTAGCCATAGACAAGAGCCGATTCTTCAGCGGGCAATTCTCATATAGCCAATCAATATTCAGGTCACCTAGTAGGTACAATTCTCTAGTTTCCTCTGTAGCCCTATCCAACATGGCACATAAACAGTCCAAGTGCTGTATTGTCGAACTTGGAGCCCTATAACAGCAGCCAATCAAGATAGGCTTCAAGTGCGGCAGTTGCACTTGAAGCCATATAGCCTCACTGTCATGTAGGTTAAGGTCATGGCATGTTTTTACTGGAAAGTGGTCACGTATAAAGATTGCCACCCCTCCACCAAACCTATTTCTATCCTTCCTATACACAGAAAAGCCATCCAAAGCCACCTCTGAATCATCAAATGAACAGTCCAAATGAGTCTCTGAAACAGCCAAAACATCAACCTTAGACTGCAAAAATAGGGAGAGTTCATACGTTTTATTTCTAAGGCTACAGATGTTAATGTGTGAAAATACTAAGCCTTTAGGTAATTTGTTAATAGACATGTTCAGATGATTTTGTGGAATAGGCAACTATAATCAGTAGGTACATATAATCTACCTTTATAAACTGCTTGGTCCGTCAGTGGGCTTGTCTTTGTCTTTTCTTTGGATGGCTGGGCGGACAATTAGTTTATCATATCGCAGAAACGCAACATCTCCGCGCTCCCATGCGGCTTTCAGCTCCGGTAAAAGCTCCTTGTGTTTTTGGCGAACTGCTTCCGGATAGTCTTTGTTGATGAATACATCTGATCCTTTTAGGTTCTTTGCTCTATCCATGACAACAATTTTGTACTTGAATTTAAGGAACTTGGTGACAATCGGTCTGGATCTAGTAGTGTCCTTCTGTGCGCCAGGCCGTCCGGTTCTGTGAGAACGTTCCAACTCGATACCCGAGATCTGAAGCTTATCTGAGAGGAGTTTACGTACTTTTGTCTCAGTTTCTGCCCAGCTCTCATTTCCCGACTCGTGTACTCCATCAATCACTATGTTGTTTTTTCGCGATTGTCCGAGATCATCTGAAACAATCTGAAACAATGCAATGTTTCCTATTCAGTATACATTTAATGCACAGAATACATTTTGGCTAGTTGACAGTAACTAAATAATTTTTACCTGAACATTGATACTGTGGAAGGATTTTCTGTTGACATAATCTCTCTCATGGGCCCCTGAGGGGCGTTTAATGCGGCTCTGTGTGCAGTCCAGTGCACCAATGACATTAGGGAAAGCTGTAACACAAAATAGTCGGAGTATCCAGTGACTGTAATTCATGTTACCTGCAATCTTGTACAAATCCTCTTTGATGAAACACAGTCTTATGTGGCCAGGGAAGGTAATAAAGATGTGTGCCAAGGACTTCAGTGCTAAACACACACTTCTGACGGCAAATAGTGCCTTTATTTAGAATTTTGGCACCTCCCACGGCATATAAAAACATGCCGCTTGCAAAAAAGCGCAGTGCCACACAGACCATCTGTGGGATGGTGAGAGCATGGCTTCGCGCTGTACGGTGCTGAATTTTGGGACCCAGCAGTCTATAAATAACAGATTCCATCTCCAGTAAATCTATACCTCTCTTGCAAGTACTCGTCGGGAAAAGCTAAAGGGTCTGATCTGTCCTGAAACACCCTCTCACGTCTGAAAACACGTCTCAATATCAGTGCTTCTTCATCCAAAACGTCATTCAGAAATGGGCATGCCATGGTGCAGGGAGAAACACAGGTGAATGGGACTTTATATATTGCCCTCATCACTGACTTCATTGAAATCACCGTTGCAACTTCATCAACCATTTCAAATCATCTAAACAACTGCAATAGTAGGATTTAAATCAAACTTGTGACAGCAATAGTGACAAGTAATGCATGTTAATAAAAAGTAAAGCAGAACACATTCAGAAGACAACGGAATAACTGTTAAACATGTTTATTTCGCATCAGAGCGACAGCTGATTTAACACTCTGGGATTAATGCTTTGGAGCAGGCTAACAGCAAAGAATAAATCTCCATGGTTACTTGGCTGGGTTTAATTCAACCTGCTTTTGTGCAACCAAATCAAAGCTAAATTCATCCAGGATAACTTGAATATCCTAACTTGAAGTGTTTTGAGCATTCTTCAACTTTCCCAGTCTTTTGTTTCCCCTGTCCCAGTATTTTTGAACGTGTTGCAGGCATCAAATTCGAAATTTGCAAAAAAAATTCAATAAGGTTTATCAGTTTGAACATTAAATATCTTATCTTTGTAGTGTATTCATTTGAATATAGGTTGAAAAAGATTTGCAAATCATTGTATTCTGTTTTTATTTATGTTTTACACAACGTCCCAACTTCATTGGAATTGGGGTTTGTATATAGAGCTTTACTTTTCAATCCCCCCTTTCACCCACCATGAAAACGTCATACAGACCCATACATGCCCCATTTCTTTTATCCGTAACCTGGCTGGTTACATAGTGATTTTCTGTGATTAGCTCAAGCCCCCCGCAACCCTGAATGATAGGCGGGTATAGCTAATGGATGGATGGGCTGTGATTTTCTCATCTTTGATTGCTTTTTGTTTTTTTATTGCAGTTGGCAGGCATGCATCTCTTCCATGCCGTGCATTTTATTCAGTAAATAAAAAAACCCAGCTGGGCTACTGTAGAGGGATCCCTCCCTCCACGTGAAGATGACTGTACCGAACCAGCTCTCTGATGACATGATAAAAGTCTCCACACTGAAAAAAGTGATTCTGAGCATTTGTAGATATAACATAAATTAAATCTGTGAAATTAACAATACAAATCTCATTTTGTATCTTTACATGAAAATGTATCGTTCGAAATTCATCTGGATTTGTTCATAATACAATAAAATTGTTTTTTTCATTTACATGCGTTATTTAGTTATCCCAGTCGATTTTCTCAAGTACAAACACTCAACAAACAATAAGCTTGTTTCATTTACGCTGTTCCGTAATACCGCAAACTGGCATGCAGTCACGCACACCCGTTCCCTCCTGATTGAACAGCAGACCGCATTTCCAGAAGCAGAGTTTATGGTTGAGTCGGCTGAACGTTAAGGTAAGAATAAAGTTTCCAAGTACCTGGTTAGATTCTAATCTAACCATGTACTTGACAGTAGGCCTGATATCTATATCAGGTCTACTGTCATCGTCTTTTCGTTTTAATTTGAAGATTAGCAAGTGGCTTTCCTCGAGGCCTGCTAGCGTATTAGCAGCTAGCCAACTAGCTGCTAATACGCGCCAAAATCGTAATTTTTAAAATACTAAGTAGGCTCGACACAACATGACACGTTGCTTGTAGTATTATTAGGGTCCCTACACATGAACTTGTGTTGTATGTGTACCCTGGATTTATTTAAAATGATGTAAAGATAACGTATCTGTTTGACAGCAAACAAACCATGTAGCTAAACAGGCTAGAAAAGTTAGCCTATCGTTATCAGCTAACTCACGTCAGCGTAGCCATTTGCTGTTATTGAGACAGCAAACAATTAAAACGAAACATTAATATCAAGTTTTATGTCTTATCTAAGACTACAGGCTGTTAATAAGTTTGTTGTCCTTGGAAGTAGCCTACCACAGCAACAGCTAGTTTGAGAAGCTAACAGCAGGAAAAATATTCGGTGCAACTTTTGAGATGTTAAAATCTCAAAAGCCACTCTTCAGATCATAATGGTTTGGAGGTATTATGCAGAATGTGACCCATAATGTATAAATTACTCACTAATGTTTATATAAATTTCCTGAAGTTGTTTAATAAGATAAGGAAAGTCCAGAAATGTACATGTAAGTCTATGAAAGGTAACCTCTTTCTGCAACCAATTCTGTAACCAGCAGACTAATTTATTCTAACAACAGAATAAATGTACAATGTGCTTCAGAAAAGATGTGAATGCATGCAAAAACAAATAATCTGCAAAGAAATAAAATTAACATCAGATAAATGATAAATGTGGAAGACGTAAAATAAAGAAGTTATTTTGGCCTTTTTATATTATAGTGTAGTTTTGGTTAATTGCAGTGGTTAGTAACAAACTATGATGTATCTTTACCAGCTGTCTCTACAACCACACTGGATGATGGTATCCTTACCAGGTGACTCTACAAGTTTGTTTTTATCTCTTACACTCTTAAAAGGTGAAACTGATGCAACGCTTGAAAAGGAGCGAGTGGAGCTTCTCTATGAGTACCAGAAGAGAGACAATAACAAACTCATTAATGAGAAGATGGCAAAAACCTTCTCGCTGCGTCGAAATTATGTAATCCTTTATCCACCTGTGATCGACCTTAAAGCTCGATGGCCTGCCTTATTTGAGTGTTCCCAGGTATGTTGAACATGTTGATCACGTTTTTTGGCAAAGTTTCAAAGTGAATACGGCTATTTTGAATTAATCATTATTTCATTGTTTGATAGTATCACTGCCGTTATCCTGTAACCTATGTGACACTTTCTGAAGTGAAAGATAGATATATTTACTTGATGAGGCTGCCAGAATGAAAGCTATTCTTACCTGATTACCTGTGGAAAAAATTATTCAGTATTCTTACACTTCTAATTTCATATTTTTGTAGGACAGCAACATTGAGTCCCGACGAGAAGTTGTGATCAGAGGCCTCAAACTCTACCTTGGTGGAAACACTGGAGAGTTAATCAAGGACTACCAGGTAAAAAAAATAATACTGTGCTGTGGCTCTGATTCAAAGCCCTTCCAATATGAGACATGTTTGTGCAAAAATAGCTGTTTGCTGATAATTTGACAAGATTTTTAGGAGATTTTAAATAATGTGCCTATGTAGAAATGGGATTTGATTTGATTCATTTAATTGTATCAAAATGCCTTGCACATGAAGGACACTAAGTACATTGTTACTAAATTACTAAAAATGCTGCAGTAAAACATGGAAAATCATCACAGATATCTAGAGACATGTACAAGAATGTCCTAGGGTTCGATGATAACTTCTGCTTACAATTGGATTTGATTATTTTTATGGAACTTAGAAGATTGGAATATATTGGAATATGATTTTGCTTCGCTATATGATTATTAAAAATGCTGTAGTAAAAGAACAAGAAAGTATGACAGATGTATAACCATTTATATAATTATGTAGCTAACAGAACCAAATATATGGTACTCTTTATATAAAGCTGCATTGCATGAGCGAAAGATGATTTCTCCAACAATAGGTCTTAAATTGACTTAAAATGGCCTTAAATGGCATTTAATTGTGTGACACGTATAGACACCCTTGCTAAGCTACAATACTACTCAAAACTACCACATAACAATCAGATCCTCTGTTTGGAGAGAGAACAAAGAGTTATGCATCCTTCACATTACTATACCATAAATATGTTTTATTCTCTCTGGTGTATTTCACAGGTTTTCAATGATGACAATGCTGCTGCCGTCCAAGAAGCTCTTACTACATTTGTCCTCGGTATCTTTGTTGTCAGCAATCCCAGGGATGGTCTCCCAAAGCAGGCTGGAATAGCCGTTGAGGGAGCAGAAGTCTTTTTGGTATCCCAGATGTGGCACATGCTTGCACCTATCTGATGGGCCTTATCTATGCCTTGGAACTAAGGTACCCTAATAAACTGAAATACACATTTGAGGTCTTTCAGAAGATCTTCCTAGAGCTGGGAACAAAAAAATTTCCTCAAGTCCTTGATCTCGAGGTCTGTTTGCATGCTTAAAAGCTATACAGATGGTGTTGAAGGTGTAGGATTTGAGTGAGCTGACTCTTTTTACACAGTTCTTCTGAGGTTGTCCCAATGCACTCTCAGGTTACACTGCTCATTTTTTTATTCTATGATATTGGGAAATAATTAATTTGATAGTTTATGTTACAGTGATGCTCATAAGTTTATAAACCCATGCTAAAGTTGACTAAAAAGAGGAATAAAAAAATCATCTTTTGGAAATTGATCTTAATGCCTTAATTTAAAAAAATAGGGAAAATTCAACCTTTAAGGACACCAATTTTCTTTGAATGAATAATGTGTCTAAATAAATTAAATAAATGTTCTTCCTTAAAATACAGGGGGCATAAGTAAGTACACCCCTGTGTTAAATTCCCATAGAGGCAGGCAGACTTTTATTTTGACAGGCCAGTTATTTCATGGATCCAGGATACTATGCATCCTGATAAAGTTCCCTTGGCCTTTGGGATTAAAATAGCCCCCCCCCCCCCCACATCATCACATACCCTTCACCATACCTAGAGATTGGCATGGGGTACTTTCCATAAAATCCATGGATCAATTCATCCCATGGGCCCACCACCTGTGGGAGGAACCGCTGGGGTCGGGTGCGCTGCCACATGGGTGGCAATGAAGGTCAGGGGCCTCGACGGACCAGACCCGGGCAGCAGAGGCTGGCTCTGGGGACGTGGAATGTCACCTCTCTGTGGGGGAAGGAGCCGGAACTTGTGCGGGAGGTGGAGCGCTACCGGTTAGTTCTGGTGGGGCTTACCTCTACGCACAGTCTTGGTTCTGGAACCATACTCCTGGATAGGGGTTGGACTCTTTTCTTCTCCAGAGTTGCCCAGGGTGTGAGGCGCCGGGCGGGTGTGGGGATACTCACAAGCCCCCGGCTGAGCGCCGCTACGTTGGAGTTTAACCCGGTGGACGAGAGGGTCGCCTCCCTACGCCTGCGAGTTGTGGGGGGGAAAACTCTGACTGTTGTTTGTGTATATGCACCAAACGAGTTCGGAGTATTCGGCCTTCTTGGAGACCTTGAGTGGAGTCCTGCATGGGGCTCCAGTCGGGGACTCCATAGTTCTGCTGGGGGACTTCAACGCGCACGTGGGTAATGATGGAGACACATGGAGAGGCGTGATTGGGAGGAACGGCCTCCTTGATCTAAACCAGAGTGGTTGTTTGTTGTTGGACTTCTGTGCTAGTCATGGATTGTCTATAACGAACACCATGTTCGAACATAGGGATGCTCATAAGTGTACTTGGTACCAGAGCACCCTAGGCCAAAGGTCAATGATCGATTTTATAATCGTTTCATCTGATCTGAGGCCGTATGTTTTGGACACTCGGGTGAAGAGAGGGGCGGAGCTGTCAACCGATCACCATCTGGTGGTGAGTTGGGTCAGGGGGTGGGGGAAGACTCTGGACAGACCTGGTAAACCCAAACGGGTAGTGCGGGTAAATTGGGAACGTCTGGAGGAGGCCCCTGTCCGACAGACTTTCAACTCACACCTCGTGCATCCCTGTGGAAGCTAGGGGCATTGAACCCGAGTGGACAATGTTCAAAGTTTCCATTGCTGAAGCTGCGGTGAGGAGCTGTGGTCTTAGGGTCTTAGGTGCCTCAAGGGGCGGTAACCCACGAACACCGTGGTGGACACCGGTGGTCAGGGAAGCCGTCCGACTGAAGAAGGAGTCTTTCCGGGATATGTTATCCCAGACGACTCCGGAGGCAGTTGCAAGGTACCGAAGGACCCGAAGGGCTGCAGCCTCTGCTGTGAAAGAGGCAAAGCAGCGTTTGTGGGAGAAGTTCGGAGAAGACATGGAGAAGGACTTTCGGTCGGCACCAAGGTACTTCTGGAAAACCGTTCGCCACCTCAGGAGGGGGAAGCGGTGAACCATCCAAGCTGTGTACAGTAAGGAAGCCCCAGGAATTGATGAGATCCATCCAGAAATGCTTAAGGCTCTGGGTGTGGAGGGGTTGTCTTGGTTGACACGCCTCTTCAACATTGCGTGGAAGTCTGGGACGGTGCCTAAGGAGTGGCAGACCGGGGTGGTGGTTCCTCTTTTTAAAAAGGGGGACCAGAGGGTGTGTGCCAATTACAGGGGCATCACACTTCTCAGCCTCCCCGGTAAAGTCTACTCCAAGGTGCTGGAAAGGAGGGTTCGGTCGATAGTCGAATCTCAGGTTGAAGAGGAACAATGCGGATTCCGTCCTGGTCGTGGAACAACGGACCAGATCTTTACTCTCGCAAGGATCCTGGAGGGAGCCTGGGAGTATGCCCAACCAGTCTACATGTGTTTTGTGGATCTGGAGAAGGCGTATGACCGGGTGCCCCGGGGAGATACTGTGGGAGGTGCTGCGGGAGTACGGGGTGAGGGGGTCCCTTCTCAGGGCCATCCAATCTCTGTACGACCAAAGCGAGAGCTGTGTCCGGGTTCTCGGCAGTAAGTCGGACTCATTTCAGGTGAGAGTTGGCCTCCGCCAGGGCTGCGCTTTGTCACCAATCCTGTTTGTAGTATTTATGGACAGGATATCGAGGCGTAGTCGGGGTGGAGAGGGTTGCAGTTCGGTGGGCTGGGGATCTCATCGCTGCTTTTTGCAGATGATGTGGTCCTGATGGCATCATCGGCCTGTGACCTTCAGCACTCACTGGATCGGTTCGCAGCCGAGTGTGAAGCGGCTGGGATGAGGATCAGCACCTCTAAATCGGAGGCCATGGTTCTCAGCAGGATACCGATGGAGTGCCTTCTCCAGGTAGGGAATGAGTCCTTACCCCAAGTGAAGGAGTTCAAGTACCTTGGGGTCTTGTTCGCGAGTGAGGGGACAATGGAGCGGGAGATTGGTCGGAGAATCGGCACAGCAGGTGCGGTATTACATTCAATTTATCGCACCGTTGTTACGAAAAGAGAGCTGAGCCAGAAGGCAAAGCTCTCAATCTACCGGTCAGTTTTTGTTCCTACCCTCACCTATGGTCATGAAGGCTGGGTCATGACCGAAAGAACAAGATCCAGGGTACAAGCGGCCGAAATGGGTTTCCTCAGGAGGGTAGCTAGCGTCTCCCTTAGAGATAGGGTGAGAAGCTCAGTTATCCGTGAGGAGCTCGGAGTAGAGCCGCTGCTCCTTTGCGTCGAAAGGAGCCAGTTGAGGTGGTTCGGGCATCTGGTAAGGATGCCCCCTGGGCGCCTCCCTAGGGAGGTGTTCCAGGCACGTCCAGCTGGGAGGAGGCCTCGGGGGAGACCCAGGACTAGGTGGAGGGATTATATCTCTAACCTGGCCTGGGAACGCCTCGGGATCCCCCAGTCGGAGCTGGTTAATGTGGCCCGGGAAAGGGAAGTTTGGGGTCCCCTGCTGGAGCTGCTACCCCCGCGACCCGACCCCGGATAAGCGGATGAAGATGGATGGATGGATGGATGGACTTTCCATAAAATAATCTCTCAATGCAAATCAAACCAGCTATTAGGCTAACTGACATAAAACCATGTCAATCTCTAGGTATGGTGAAGGGTATCTTCAAAGTCAACTTTAGCATGGGTTCATAAAGTTATGAGCACAACTGTATATGTATTGTGAATTTTATGTTCTTTGCACTTTAAATGGCACACATAACTCAGCTCCAGCTGGAGTAAATCATTTAAAGTAACCTGAACTCTATTTTTCAGTTTTTCATGTTCTGCCACAAGAGGCAGAGAAACCATGTTGAACTGTACATTTCTTCACTACAGTTTTGAATTTTGTAAGCTGCTGAATTTTGATGTGTTTTTTTGCTTCATCAATGTGTCTGAATGTAGCTGTGGATTTGAATGTAGCTGTTTTAAAAGCTAGGATTTAATTTTGTTATGGTGTTCTAACCTCTAAGAAAGATATTGTCAGATACATTTGTTTATTTGAGCTAAACGACTTCCAAGTCTTGTTTTGGGTTAAGATGCATAATTATACCTGAGATTGTTTGACTCATGTGGGTGTTGTTCATAGTTTCCAGTGTTGGGGCTGCAACCCATGATTTAATCTGTCGATTTTCTTGATAAATCGATTTGTAGTTGGGTCCATACAATGTAAGACAATGGTTAAAAATCAATCGCTCTTTCCCAAAGCCCAAGACGCAACCTAAAATGTCTTGTTTTGTCCTGATCATCAAATGATCCTAATTGTTGATGATTAATTTAGTTGTTAGCAACTAATTGATCAATCAACTAATCGTTGCAGCTCCTGTCTTTTTATCAGTATGGTAGACACTTGGCTCCATGGCAGCATATCTTGACATGTGATAAGAGGATTGTGATTTCTAACACATAGATGACACATACTAAACTTTTTAAGTAGCAGTATAAGCAATTAGTTTTTGAAGTATAGTCTACTTAATTTAGTAAGTAAAGTCAACTTAATTTAGTAAGTAAAGTCTACTTAACTTTGCAAGTTCAGTCATTTGCAAAACTGAGTTGATTTTACTTGAAAAATAAAGTTGACATTACTTGATAAATTAATGTTGACTTTACTTCCAAAACTCATTTTCTATACACAAGAAATTAAGTAGCCTATACAAAGATTAGCCTTGCTTTTTATTTACATAATAATCTGATGCAAAAAGTTGCCTTACCTTTTTTAAGTAGATCAGGCTCAATAATTTTATCAGTGCACGATCTGTTCTCTCCAGGAGGACATTGTGTACTGCAACCACATGTATAATAAAACTCTCAGCTCACAACTGAGCTTTGAATTTGAACAGAATGAATAAATCCTCCAGTCCAATCAGAGCTCTACTATTTTTATGGCCCTAAAAAAAAGACCTTAAAGAGTTAGCCTAGACTGCTAGCTAGGTAAATATTACAACTGCCTTCGGAGTTTCCTATATCTGCATCCACGATGTCAACATAAGACGTGTTGCGTTAGTGCTCCTTTTGTACCATAATTTCATTGAATGAAATGTTAAGCTTCGTCCTACGAGATGGGTGGGTTTTTGTTACATACAAAGCTAACTGGCTATAGTTAGCCTGTATGTATGCTAGTGGAATTAGCTAACGTTGCGTAACCAGCCAGCAACTTCGGCAATCGGCAGTAGTTTCGGTGAGCTAACCACGACAGTATTGTCGCCCACAATCAACCTCTGCTGCTAAAAGCAGTCAACCTGCAGAGATGTTTGAAATAGAGACGCTTGTGGATGTGTTAGCTGTCGTGGTTAGCTCGCCGAAACTACTGCCGAAGCTGCTGGCTGGCTACGCAACGTTAGCTAATTCCGCTAGCATACGCACAGGCTACCTATAGCCAGTTAGCTTTGTGTGTAACGTAACAAAAATCCACCCATCTCATAGGAGCGAAGCTTAACATTTCATTCAATACAATTATGGTACAAAAGGAGCACTAACACCACATGTCTTAAGTTGACAACGTGGACGCAGATATAGGAAACTCCAAAGGCAGTCGTAATATTTACCTAGCTGTTGCGCTAACATTAGCAAAACGTCGGTGTAGCGTTAGCTAGCTGTCTAAACTTGTGAAAAGCTGAACAGCACCCCCATCCAAGTAATAAATAAACACTAGGCAAATATGTTGTTACTGGAGCTAGTAGGCTACCATCAAAACGTGAGATATCTAATCGAAAATGTGTTTACAACGTCGGGGGATTTCACAGGTGGGACTGACTGGCAAGTTAGCCCATAGCTAGCATGATGCCTTCTATTTCTAGATCTAGCTAGATTACCGGTACTTATCTGAACTAACGACATGATAACTGTCACTAGATATAAAGAAAACCTTGACTTTCACTCGGTGCTATTCACTGACAGTAAAAACACCTCTTCCTCATCCCAGTCAGTCACCATAGTTCTAGTACTAGGCTGAGGCACGTCTCCCCGATGTGACGTCATCACCGAATTGCGTTAAAAAACCCAATAATACCAAAAACGACAAAAACTGGCCTTTAACACTATTTGGAGACATTTTTAACAATGATATACATATGTTGAGTGCTTTAAGTACCCATTAATCAACAGTGGTGGTTAACCTGCAACATGGGCTTTAAAAGAAATCCCTGTGAGGAAATGATTGGGGCAAGGAGTGTGAGCCTCATACATCAAAGCTCTGCAGAAAATGTTGGTGCAACATTGACATAGTTTGACCTGTAAAAGGTTTTATGGTAAACATCTTTGCAAACAGGCGCCTATTCACACATCCAGCAGACACAAAGCGGCATTAGTAATCATTGAGAGTCGTGTTCATGTGCACCAGATGATGTGGCGTAAAAAGTATGTCCTGAATGAGCCTAACAAACTGAACCAGGATTAAAGGACAAATCCGGCGCAAAATGAACCTAGGGGTTAATAACATGTGTACCGAGTCGACCGTTCTCTGGGATATGTTTTCATGCTAATCAAATCTGACCAGTTTTATCGCAAACCGCTAATTAGCTTATAAAGCTAGTCGTCAGGGCACGGGTAAAGTAACAAGAAATCCTTATTTCTACACCACTAACAAGGCTCAAAATAGCACCACACTTCCACAGTAGCATAATGAGGGTCCTTACATGTAAACCGAAGCATTGAGAACTTTGTAAGTGGACAGTGGACAGTTTATTAAAAAGATAGTTTAGAAAGACAGTACCGTTCACATACACATGCAGGGGCCATCTTGGGAAAACAGACATGATCAGTCGAACGACAAATGGCGTGCAATCAGTAACCAGTAACATAGCTCAAACACAGCGTTGTCATTCGACTGGTCGCGACTGTTTTCCCAAGATGGTGGACACCACATTTCTCCGCATAATGACAGCGGTGGAAGAAGTTTTCCGATCCTTTACTTCAGTAAAAGTACTAATACCACACTTTAAAAATACTCTGTTACAAGTAAAAGTGCTGCATCGAAAATGTACTTCAAGTAAGGAAAATAAAAGTATGATCCAAACAGTTTTGTGTTTAATGGTCTAACCATTTCAGCTGGACTTGTTATATTGTTGCCTAGTTTCATTTATAATAAAACATCAGATTTTATAAACTACATGTGGGCAGTGGTGGCCTAAAGGTTAGAGAAGCAAGCTTGTGACCGGGAGTTTCAATCCCCAGACCGGCCTGATAAAATCTGGGTGGGGAAAGTGAAAGAGCAATGCTTGTCCCTCCCTCATTACCACCACTGAGGGCCCCTTGAGCAAATGCTCCAGTGGCGCTGCTCAGTGGCCAGCAGATCAGACTGTGGTTGGACCAGGTATGAATGTGTAACTGTTTGAATGTGATCAGGGCGTTTCTGTGGTCTCAGTGAACCTTCCCCTGAATAAATAAAGGTTAATAAAAAGTACAATATTTCTCTCTGAAATGTAGCGAAGTAGAAGTAGAGTGGCATGGAAAGAACAGATTCAAGTGAAGTACAAGTACCTCAACATTTGTACTTAAGTACAGTTCTTGAGTAGATGTACTTAGTTACATTCCACCACTGCAGAATGAGGACTGTGGATAATGTCCCTTATCAGTCACATTAAAGGTACATTAGAAATGAATGTTGAGGAGTAATGAATACACCGAGCCAAAGCTCTGTCAATGTACTTTAGTTTGAAGGCAGACTTGAAAGAAAGACTTGAACCCAACCTTTAAGATATCTTCACAGTTTTGTTTTTGCAAAGACAAATGGCGTTTTGTTTTGTGGTTTAGTCTGGAGGACGTCTAAGCATTTAAAGTCAGGCTGACAATGTAGATATGCTAATATCCGACTGATAAATTGTAATGTCTCTGACTTGACAAAACATTATATGTGTGCATCATTTTTGTTTCTTTTGGTGGAACCTTAACATTGAGGAATACTCCTGTCAAGAACTACCACACAGTACAATAATACTGGCATGACAAAGACAGCGGTTTCCATGGCAACTGCCTTATTAGCCCGGCCTTTGCTGTAACCAAGTGTTAGATGTAACCTACATTCTAGTAATAGTGTCAGTCATGTGAGAGACAGACACACACACACACACACACACACACACACACACACACACACACACACACAGTGGGATTACTGAAACCAGGTTTTCAAAATCAGTGTTGCAGTTCAAAGTGGTATAAAAAGACGGATCGTGCTGCACAAACTGGAGGGCGTTTTCTCTGATCTCTCCAAAATTCTATCCACTGCAGATGATACCTTTGGGTTAATTAGGCAATCACTCCCTGACGTCTACAACCGTTTAGATGCCTGGCTTCAACACACAACTCCAGTGTGCTAGTAACATCAATCCAAAGGCTGGTCATATCGCACGTCGACGCGCACGCTGTGCAGGGAAACCTGCTGCCTGAATTTGAAAATGGACAAATAAAGACACTTATAATGTCCACATTAGATAGCCTCCTGTTTCACACAACCCCTCCCTACACAGCTGAATTATTCATTTGCTGCATTATTCAACAAAGTGTTATTTATCCTTTCCTTTGGTTTTTTAATCTTTGCCAGCAATGACTTTGTTTCAATATTAATGAAATCTGCCCTTTAACAAAGACATTATCTGTGGCAGGGGGAATGGGCACCGAGCTCAAACAACCTGAATGAGCAATGACTATGTCGCAACAGTTCAGGACTCAAGACACACACACACACACACACACACACACACACACACACACTTTCCTATGGGGTTCCGATTTATAGGGTTCCAATATGGGGTTCCGATTGTGCCAAAATTAAGTCGACATGCTTACATTCTATGTCTATTTGTCAATGTCTATGTCTATGCTTACTGTCAATGTTTATGTCCATGTCTGTCTGTCTATGCTATGTGTCGTCTTCCATGTCTATGTGTCTTATTAACTGTCTATGTCCATGTCTGTCTGTCTATGCTATGTGTCGTCTTCCATGTCTATGTGTCTATTAACTGTCTATGTCTAGTACGTGATTGCCCACATGACTCAACTTTTGTCTGTTTCAACTCAACTTACTCCTGTCGTCTGTCCTTGTCATTTGACTGTGTCGTCTTGCTGTGTCAATGCTGCATGTGTCATGACTATGTGTTGTTTCACTCTGTCGTTGCTATGCGCCGTTGCTATGTGTCGTTACTATGCGTCGTTACTATGCGTCGTTACTATGTGTCGTTTCCCTCTGTCATTACGATGTGTCGTCTTCTCTCTCTTGCTTCGTTGCTTTGTGTTGTTGTTATGGGTTGTTGCTATGCGTCGTATCACTTTGTCGTTACTTTATGTTGTTTCACTCTGTCGTTAGCAAGAGCTAACGTTAGCTAGCAAGAGTTCCGGCAGTTGATGTCACGCAATCCCAGCATGCACTAGTCAATATCAAAACACCCATCGGAGCGGAGCCAGAGTTAGCTAGCTAGCTACGTTACTAGCTAGTTGCACCTATTGTAGATAGATAGCTAGCTAGTTAGCTACATAGATAGATACTTTATTGATCCCCAAAGGGAAATCATTTGCTGCCTATTTCAATAAACACCTTGATTCAGCATGGTGGATAGCTGCTGTGCGCCGGGATGCCAGAACCATCGGAAAAAAGATAATGGATAGCATTTTATGGGATTCCTAGCTAAAGATCCTGAGAGAAGAAGTAAATGGATTGCTTCCATAAAACATGCTAGAAGCAGACAGAACCAAACCGAGCGATGGGAGCCCACAAACAATGGATTTTGGTTATGCTGTGACCACTTCATATCAGGTAACGTAACAGAAATATCTTATCTATGTAGCTAGCTAGCGTTAGGTAGCAAACAGGCTAAAACGATTTCTAACGGTTGAGGCTAGTAGGGATACAGCTAGCTAGCTAGCTAGCTACGTTCCTTTCCTTTCTAGCCACAACCATTAGTTATTACGAAAAGGTAAGTTCTACCTATGCAGTATGGCATGGATTTTGTGTGGATCACAAAGGCTAACGTTAGCTAACCTAAAAGAAGCACTGTATTCATATTTAAATCCTAAAATCTCAGACTATACTGACTGATATTGGACTATTCCTTCCCTCTCTTTTGTATATTTTTTGTAAAATTGTAAATTCTATTGTATTGTTATACTGTACACTTAACAGTATTTTTTATATTTCTTACTGTCCTCTGTTTTTAGTCTTTATATGTTAAGTGAGTGTTGTACTTTAGAGCAAAGATTAACCAGAGTCAAATTCCTTGTTTGTTTACTCAAACCTGGCCAATAAAGCTGATTCTGATGTTGTTTCTATGTACTTATGTTTTAGGGAAAAAGAGTGACAACCCTCTGTCACCTGACTACGTTCCTTCAATCTTCAATCATGTTCCATCCGAGAGAAAAAGAAGAATGAGGTTAGATGTAGTCGACAGAAGACCAAACTTCAAAGAATAGAGAAAGTAGCAAAGCCATCAGCTGCAGCAGTAATGGATCTGACGGATTGTCCTCAAGACAACAGCAAGCATCCTACTGCAGACCAGGTGAAGGAATCTAACATCAACAAAGAACTTGAAAATGAAAATATTCTGTCTTTTCCCGATGAAAATGACGATCCAGCAACTCCACCATGAGAGAGTACATTTTTTTTTAAGAAACGCGTTCAATCTCTTGAGTTGGAATGCCAAGCTCTGATAAATGAATATGTTGTTAAAAGAGAAAATGAATACAACTGCACTGAATGAGAATGGAATACATAAAAAAAAAATGCTGCTTGTCTCCTCTCCCACACCCATTCCCGTGATCACATCACTCCCGTCCTTCAGAGCCTCCACTGGCTCCCTGTGTCCCAACGCATCCAGTTTAAAGTCCTCCTCACCCACAAAGCCCTCCATAACCAGGCTCCTTCCTCACAGACCTGCTCCACCGCCACAATCCCCCCGTAACCTCAGCTCCTCTGACACAAACCTCCTCTCCCCACCACTCAGGACCACACACCGTACCTGGTGGGACAGAGCTTTCACCATTGCAGGCCCCTCCCTCTGGAACTCCCTACCCATACACATCCGTGTCTGTACTGACCTGGACACATTCAAAACACTAATCAAAACGCACCTCCTCAGATTAGCTTTCCACATACTATAGTCTTATATTTCTCACCTGATAGTTACTGGTTTTCTTGTCTTTATTTGCTTTTAATATGCTTGTTTTATATGTTGGTTTTATTGCTTATCTTTTTTTAATGTGCAATATGTGCTGGTTTTACTGTATGCTATATAAATAAAATGTATTATTATTAGATGAGTCTACAAAACAATGATAAAAAGGTTAATATCCTCACTGGTTTACAAACATATTCACTACTAATGACAGTGTTTATTTTGTAGCTCCCTATCTCAAATGTAAGGCCACCCTAACATTATTTCAGCAGTACATGCTGGCTTTAATTAAGATGAGAATTAATTTGTCTTTAGATTTTTTTGGCTTATTATTTTGCCGTTGATTTGACCGCTGTTTCAAAGCTTTTCAAACACTGTATTGACCTAATGTATTGCAGATTGGTGCCGATGTGCAACATGCTGTGTATGCGTATAGTGTAATACTGTGGACTGTTGGTGCAGTGTTGGTGAATGTAAGATGCCTAAACCAAGGAGGATTAATTGTTCTAGGAAGATAATGACTATTAGGCAATAATGACAACAAATAAGTATTACAATAGTTATATTTATTTAATAGCATTTCTTTTTTTATCATATCACCCCTTGATTTCTTTTCTTCTGCTGTTACAGTTCCCCGTCATGTCACCAAATGTACAACGTTTAGTCTAGTCCCACTTGTCTTGTCTATTTTTTCTAAATAAAGATTGTGGTCCAACTCCTTCTCTAATCCTCTCACGACTAATTCTTTCTTTTTGGTGAATTGATCACTTTAGTGCAGCTACGACATATCCACTGTTTAGGAATTCTTTTAATGTGAAGGCAAGTTTGGTGAAAATACACTTGAAACTTTTGAACTGAACAAAAAGCTGACACACAGACCAACACATCCGTACTCCTGGCTCACTGCAGTAGCACCACTGTTGACCATGATTTTGAAATATTGCTGCTGGTTTTGGAGCAGAAAAATACTTGGCAATTAGCTCTGGAATTATACATTTCTTAAAAAAAATCTTCTAGCCGCAGTGGCATCAGGGCTTGCCAGTATTATCCCATCTAAAGCAATTACACCTTGCCACATTAATAAGAGCAATCCGAATATCAGGAAAGTTGGCTAAAAGTAATCTGGGTTGATTTGAATGGGCTACAGTATAGGCTGATTATAAAATAACAGTATTAATGATGAATCTATAGCGTAGTAGTTATTCAAATTGTTTTCACAGAATACATTGAAATAATAGGTCAACCATGTTCATCTTAATGTCCATTGTAACAATAGCCCCCAAAAGTCTAAATTTGTTTATTATTGTCTCTCATAATCAGATCTCGATAAATACAGTTTGAGGATTGTTGCCTTAAGTAGTGTTTACTCAACTTCAAAGTTTACTGTACAACTCAATGCAATTTGGCCACAAGATGCCAATTCATTTTAAAAGTTACAGTATACAAACCCTGATTAAAAAGTACATTTGTGACTAGATTTTCATTTTATAACATATTCTCATTGCAGTCATGGGGGGAATCTGGGTTTGTTCTGTAAAGAATGACAGTAGATATCAGCAGAGGACACATTATTATAGGTTGACGGATCCTGTGATGTGTGCTGCCTGTGGTCTCACACAAACAAATACATTGTTATGGAAAAATTACTGTGTGGATTGTTTTCCCTTGAAGCCATGTGAAGGAAAGTTACCAACTGTTCAAGGACCTGCAAAACTGCACTCACATTCACATTCATTTTAATAGAATAAAATCTAGTCACAAATGTACTTTTTAATCAGGGTTTGTATACTGTAACTTTTAAAATGAATTGGCATCTTGTGGCCAAATTGCATTGAGTTGTACAGTAAACTTTAAAATTGAGTAAACACTACTTAAGGCAACAATCCTCAAACTGTATTTATTGAGATCTGGTTATGAGAGACAATAATAAACAAATTTAGACTTTTGGGGGCTATTGTTACAATGGACATTATGATGAACATGGTTGACCTATTATTTCAATGTATTCTGTGAAAACAATTTGAATAACTACTACGCTATAGATTCATCATTAATACTGTTATTTTATAATCAGCCTATACTGTAGCCCATTCAAATCAACCCAGATTACTTTTAGCCAACTTTCCTGATATTCAGATTGCTCTTATTAATGTGGCAAGGTGTAATTGCTTTAGATGGGATAATACTGGCAAGCCCTGATGCCACTGCGGCTAGAAGATTTTTTTAAGAAATGTATAATTCCAGAGCTAATTGCCAAGTATTTTTCTGCTCCAAAACCAGCAGCAATATTTCAAAATCATGGTCAACAGTGGTGCTACTGCAGTGAGCCAGGAGTACGGATGTGTTGGTCTGTGTGTCAGCTTTTTGTTCAGTTCAAAAGTTTCAAGTGTATTTTCACCAAACTTGCCTTCACATTAAAAGAATTCCTAAACAGTGGATATGTCGTAGCTGCACTAAAGTGATCAATTCACCAAAAAGAAAGAATTAGTCGTGAGAGGATTAGAGAAGGAGTTGGACCACAATCTTTATTTAGAAAAAATAGACAAGACAAGTGGGACTAGACTAAACGTTGTACATTTGGTGACATGACGGGGAACTATAACAGCAGAAGAAAAGAAATCAAGGGGTGATATGATAAAAAAAGAAATGCTATTAAATAAATATAACTATTGTAATACTTATTTGTTGTCATTATTGCCTAATAGTCATATCTCCCTAGAACAATTAATCCTCCTTGGTTTAGGCATCTTACATTCACCAACACTGCACCAACAGTCCACAGTATTACACTATACGCATACACAGCATGTTGCACATCGGCACCAATCTGCAATACATTAGGTCAATACAGTGTTTGAAAAGCTTTGAAACAGCGGTCAAATCAACGGCAAAATAATAAGCCAAAAAAAAATCTAAAGACAAATTAATTCTCATCTTAATTAAAGCCAGCATGTACTGCTGAAATAATGTTAGGGTGGACTTACATTTGAGATAGGGAGCTACAAAATGAACACTGTCATTAGTAGTGAATATGTTTGTAAACCAGTGAGGATATTAACCTTTTTATCATTGTTTTGTAGACTCATCTAATAATAATACATTTTATTTATATAGCATACAGTAAAAACCAGCACATATTGCACATTAAAAAAAAGATAAGCAATAAAACCAACATATAAAACAAGCATATTAAAAGCAAATAAAGACAAGAAAACCAGTAACTATCAGGTGAGAAATATAAGACTATAGTATGTGGAAAGCTAATCTGAGGAGGTGCGTTTTGATTAGTGTTTTGAATGTGTCCAGGTCAGTACAGACACGGATGTGTATGGGTAGGGAGTTCCAGAGGGAGGGGCCTGCAATGGTGAAAGCTCTGTCCCACCAGGTACGGTGTGTGGTCCTGAGTGGTGGGGAGAGGAGGTTTGTGTCAGAGGAGCTGAGGTTACGGGGGGATTGTGGCGGTGGAGCAGGTCTGTGAGGAAGGAGCCTGGTTATGGAGGGCTTTGTGGGTGAGGAGGACTTTAAACTGGATGCGTTGGGACACAGGGAGCCAGTGGAGGCTCTGAAGGATGGGAGTGATGTGATCACGGGAATGGGTGTGGGAGAGGAGACAAGCAGCATTTTTTTTTTATGTATTCCATTCTCATTCAGTGCAGTTGTATTCATTTTCTCTTTTAACAACATATTCATTTATCAGAGCTTGGCATTCCAACTCAAGAGATTGAACGCGTTTCTTAAAAAAAAATGTACTCTCTCATGGTGGAGTTGCTGGATCGTCATTTTCATCGGGAAAAGACAGAATATTTTCATTTTCAAGTTCTTTGTTGATGTTAGATTCCTTCACCTGGTCTGCAGTAGGATGCTTGCTGTTGTCTTGAGGACAATCCGTCAGATCCATTACTGCTGCAGCTGATGGCTTTGCTGCTTTCTCTATTCTTTGAAGTGTGGTCTTCTGTCGACTACATCTAACCTCATTCTTCTTTTTCTCTTCTCCGGGGATGGAACATTATTGAAGATTGACGGAACGTAGTCAGATGACTGTTTCCCTAAAACATAAGTATATAGAAACAACATCAGAATCAGCTTTATTGGCCAGGTTTGAGTAAACAAACAAGGAATTTGACTCTGGTTAATCTTTGCTCTAAAGTACAACATTCACTTAACATATAAAGACTAAAAACAGAGGACAGTAAGACATATAAAAAATACTGTTAAGTGTACAGTATAACAGTACAATAGAATTTACAATTTTACAAAAAATATACAAATGAGAGGGAAGGAATAGTCCAATATCAGTCAGTATAGTCTGAGATTTTAGGATTTAAATATGAATACAGTGCTTCTTTTAGGTTAGCTAACGTTAGCCTTTGTGATCCACACAAAATCCATGCCATACTGCATAGGTAGAACTTACCTTTTCGTAATAACTAATGGTTGTGGCTAGAAAGGAAAGGAACGTAGCTAGCTAGCTAGCTAGCTGTATCCCTACTAGCCTCAACCGTTAGAAATCGTTTTAGCCTGTTTGCTACCTAACGCTAGCTAGCTACATAGATAAGATATTTCTGTTACGTTACCTGATATGAAGTGGTCACAGCATAACCGAAATCCATTGTTTGTGGGCTCCCATTGCTCGGTTTGGTTCTGTCGGCTTCTAGCACGTTTTATGGAAGCAATCCATTTACTTCTTCTCTCGGGATCTTTAGCTAGGAATCCCATAAAATGCTATCCATTATCTTTTTTCCGATGGTTCTGGCATCCCGGCGCACAGCAGCTATCCACCATGCTGAATCAAGGTGTTTATTGAAATAGGCAGCAAATGATTTCCCCTTGGGGATCAATAAAGGATCTATCTATGTAGCTAACTAGCTAACTAGCTAGCTATCTATCTACAAATGGTGCAACTAGCTAGTAACGTAGCTAGCTAGCTAACTCTGGCTCCGCTCCGATGGGTGTTTTGATATTGACTAGTGCATGCTGGGATTGCGTGACATCAACTGCCGGAACGCTTGCTAGCTAACGTTAGCTCTTGCTAACGACAGAGTGAAACAACATAAAGTAACGACAGAGTGATACGACGCATAGCAACAACCCATAACAACAACACAAAGCAACGAAGCAAGAGAGAGAAGACGACACATCGTAACGACAGAGGGAAACGACACATAGTAACGACGCATAGCAACGACGCATAGCAACGACGCATAGCAACGACAGAGTGAAACAACACATAGTCATGACACATGCAGCATTGACACAGCAAGACGACACAGTCAAATGACAAGGACAGACGACAGGAGTAAGTTGAGTTGAAACAGACAAAAGTTGAGTCATGTGGGCAATCACATACTAGACATAGACAGTTAATAGACACATAGACATGGAAGACGACACATAGCATAGACAGACAGACATGGACATAGACATTGACAGTAAGCATAGACATAGACATTGACAAATAGACATAGAATGTAAGCATGTCGGCTTAATTTTGGCACAATCGGAACCCCATAGTTATTTACCTCTTTCAGTAATTTAAGCGTTATCTGGTGATGCTGCTAGAGCGGAGGTCGGCAGGGGTTACCATAGCTACGCGTCTTCGGCAAGAAGGCTCTCAGGAAGTGACGTTGAAAATGACAGCTTAGTGCGTCCGAAAAAAGATACACACTGCTGTTCATTTACACAAAAGTATGTTAAACGATAGTATACTGTGCAAATTGAGTATGTAGTGCAGAGTATGCAAGATTTAGGACGCAACCATGGTCAATGTGTGTGCTGGTGTTTGGTCGAGGAAGGGGGTGGGGGGCAGGTTATGACTTAATGTCTGTTGTTTTCGGTGCTGTTGAGTGGGAGCGCTGTTTTCTTTGAGACATTGTGACACATGCGTTGAGTTATCTTGTTTCCCTGTTCATGCGAGAAGTTCCACCAGCTGCGGATGCGCTGCGGATGCGCCGTGGTTCTGTTCCGTCGTACTATGCGTCAACCCACACCCGCCGCGTCTCAGAAGCGGAGCGTATTTATTTTATTTAGAGATATTAGTTTTGTTGACAGTCAGTACATGTATGTACATGCAGTGGCGAAGCTTTAAAACTGCGATGACAATAAAATGATAGCTTAAAATCTATTTACTTACTGAAAATACATTTTACTATTTATTCTTTTTATTTATATTCATTTTAGGGCTGACGATGCGATTAAGGGCCGATCATAACGCGTTAATTTTTTTTAATCGCATGCCGGCATTCGCGTTTCGCGTCGTGCCTAACAGGCTACTATTTTGACCCTTTGCCGCACATTTACTTATCATCAAGCTGCCATACTTCCTACTGCTGCAGGCTGTAGGCATGATGGAGAAAGACAGCAGCAACACAATTCTGAATGACGCTTTTTATTTTCCAAAACTCCCGGACGGCTCAGTAGACAAGTCGAAAGCCATATGCACGTTGTGTAAAGCGGAATTAAAATATCGCCGAAGCACGTCAAGCTTGAGCTACCACCTACAGAGCTAATTAACATGACTCAGGTTGATGCTACCCACTAGCATGCTACCCACTCAGGCAAAGCAGTATTTTGGAGAGTGCTACTTGCCGACCTGTGGATGAAACCAAATGACTACAGCTCTTGCGAAATGGGTGGCAACTAACTGCAGACCTGTCAGCATCGTAGAGGACTCAGGTCTTAAAGACGTACTACGGTTGACCTGTCTCGTTGCCGTCGAGGGGGACAGTAGTTTTCATGCACACACAGCCTGTATGACACGGAGAAAGCAGCTAAACTGGAACTGCTGCAAGGTGCTGCAAACGCTGTCTCATTAACCGCTGATCACTGGACGTCAGTGAGTAATCAACATTATTTAGGAGTTACTAAACAGTAGTTAGGTAGTTTTAGTTTTATTTTTTTAGTGTTAGTTAGGTACTTGGAGGAATTGTGCAATAATGACAGATTCACACATTTTTCCTTTTGTTTACAGTAAATAAATACTAAACAAATACAAATCTTAAAGTTGAGTTCATAAAGTAACTTTCTTTGCATTCATTTGATTCCCAATCAAGATCCACTGGTAAGAATTGCTTTCCATTGTTATTATGTACTTAAAAACAGTTCTGAAATGTAAAATAATAGAATTTTAATCATGTGATAAAATATGCGATCAATCGTGATTAGCTATAGAACTTCAGCGATTAATCGCGATAAAAAAAAAAAAAGAATCGTTTGACAGCCCTAATTTATTTATTTATCGTTTGTTTATCTTTAGAGTGTCTTGTACTTTTTCCCCTATCCCTTGCTGCAGCAACAGTGTGAATTTCCCCGAGCATTTTGAATCTTGATCTGCCTGCTCACATGTAGCTCTGTGCGGGTAGGACCATATATTAAGTGTGTGCGGAGACCACAGCGACTTTCTAAGTTTCTGAACGTACAGCGACGCTTCCACACATGCTTCTGCTTCTACAATGCTCTTTCATTCACTTTTTCTGACTAAACTCCTTTAAAAGGAGGATTCCTGCTGACACATATGTGAGCTGGGATGCACTCTATTTATTGGAGTTATGGAAGTGGGTGACCCAGTTCTGGCAATGCGAGACTATGAATAAATGGATCGCCAAATCCAAAGTTAAACAGTGCACCGGACATTGGAAAGGACTGTCATCTGGCGGTGCCTGTAGCCGGCTCAAAGTCACCAATTGGCGGCTAAACAACTGCCAATGGGAGGCGCCCAAGGAGACATTCTTACCAGATGCCCGAACCACCTCAACTGGCTCCTTTCGACGCGAAGGAGCAGCGGCTCTACTCCGAGCTCCTCACGGATGACTGAGCTTCTCACCCTATCTCTAAGGGAGACGCCAGCCCCCCTCCTGAGGAAACCCATTTTGGCCGCTTGTACCCTGGATCTCGTTCTTTCGGTCATGACCCAGCCTTCATGACCATAGGTGAGGGTAGGAACGAATACTGATCATTTGAGGGGAGATACATGTTTGATAGAAATAGTTCTGCAGAGGCAGGGATATGTAGACCAAAAAGGGCGAAATCCCACGCATCCCCCTCAGAAAAATCGCACCCTGCATGTCTGTCAGAAATAGATGTAGTGGAAAAATGTAGTCTCAAATGTTTTTCAGGTTTTTGTTTTTAGTCTGGACTGAATTAAACCACTCTGTTTCCTGGAGTTATGGAAGTGGGTGACCCAGTTCTCCAAGTCTGTGTCACATCTGGGATGGATTTTGCATATTGAAACCATGAGTTTTACTTCCTCAATATCCAAATCACACCTAATTAAGGACAGGATATGAGGACGCACGAGAGGGACTGCTGCTGCTACGCTCTTCAAGTTCAGCTAATGAAAATGAGAGTGAAGAGCAATTCTCCTCATCATCAAAGCAATCCAAAGCTGAGAGTCTCATTCATTAGTTTTATGTGTGCAGGCCAACGTCTGTGGGCGGAGCCAGGAACTTCAGGCACCGCTGGTTGGCTGGCTGAAACTGAACACACAAGTGCAATGTCTCGTGCCAACTCACACCACACAATGTAAAAGGACACAGAGCAGGATGAATGAATCATTGGGAGGAATAACATGCAAAGAATATACACATACTGCTTGAATCAGCACAAATTTTCAGTGATATCAGTTTGACTGTAAAAAAAAAAGATGATGCGTCTCTACTTACTGTACAAAAGTGAAGCCAAAATATCTATTTCCACAGCACTGTGGAGTAAGGTCTGGCTACACCACAGATGCATTATTGGATAGGAGAAAGAAACGCTGGGTTGTTTGCATTTCTTTATACCAATCACAATCATCTTGGGCGGCGCTAAGCTCCGTATGCAGCGACGGTGGCTCGGCTCAATAGTCTCTTTTTCTTATGTTAAACAGCCATTTTTTACATACCGTAATTCCTCAAATAAAAACCGGTAGTCAATTAAAAGCCGGGCCTCTGATAGTGGCCGAGGGCGTGGAAAAATTTGTGTGTATAATCTCCTAAGTGCCTTTCATATAATGTTAAGTAAAAATAAAATTAAAGTTCATCGTAATGTACATTTCTACCAATTTTATTTAACAGATTCAACAATATATTCGTGCTTTTTTTTCACACTTAGTTTTTCTGGATTATGGTATTGATGGCCAAATGACGCTTCATGAACCATTTTCTTTATTTTCTGAGCCCACTAGATGGCGGTCACTGTTCAAAGAAAGAAGGTTAAAGGAATTATCAGTAATGTGTGTAGTGTATGGATGTTTGTAGGTGTAGCAATGTTAGAACGCAAAAGTAACTCAACCAAAAGCCCAAACAAACCAAGCAACCTTGAGGAGGGAGAGAGAAAGAGTGACTGCCCAGTTACTCCTATTTATGGACATGTGAGCAATCTGTTCATCCAGTTGTCAATCATCAGTCCTTATTAGGCAATCCCCAGATCCCAGCAACCAAAGGGACTTAATCGGCCTTGAGGCCTAGGAGCCATCACAATATGCAGTTTGTCAGGCTGCAAAAACAACGCTTTTGTAATTGCTTACCAAACCACTGTGCAAGAAGTCCGCCTTTAAAAAGTGTTTCTAAATTGTAACGGCTGTACCGACTTTGTTAACAGTTAATATGTCATAACACCTTATGGATCCGTTATAATTGCATTAATAAAAAAAGCTTTTAGCTTGTCAGGTTGAGAACATTTTCAGTTTTCACAATTTCTAATTAACCATTAAGTCACCAAATATGATTCATTAAGTTGTTAATGAATCAAATTTGGTCCAAAACTGTCTTCCAATTGAAGACTTGTCATTATGAACGCTGTCCTGTTAGGAGGATAAACATCAGCCACAACTGGAAAACCCAAAAGTTGTTCTTATGCCTTTAAACTCATATATAAAGCATTAGTAAATTATAAACGAAAACTAATAAAGCCATTATTTGCTACTCAAAAACTCCCTTATAAAGAGGGAGTTATTAAAAAGTATCAGTATCAGTCTTATCTTTGGGAAATGTCAGCTATATAAAGTTTCAGTTCTGCCAAGTAGTCATTATTCCTTCAGGTGCACAAGGAGTCAAATAGAGCTTGTTGACGACTACAACAGCTGATAATAATAGAGAGCACACGCATGCTTATCAGATTGGCTCACCTAGATTACTTTAGATTCTACCATGCCAGCAGCTCACCTTGACGTAACGAGAACAGTCTATAGTGCCACAAATCTGAGCAGCAGTTGCTGGATGTATTTAGCTGCTACAGTCTGCAGCGGCGACGACCAGTTTAGGCACTACAACGACTCGTTAAGTTTAGAAAAGTTTAGTTGTTTGGATTAAAACACTCCAGAGTTCACTTCGCCACGAAGTGAACTCCGCCCATTGGCTTGAAAGTGCTGTTTTTTATGTTGAATATTGAAGTTCATATTTAAGTATTTTGCATGCCTGGTATAAGTGCACTGATTTTAAGAATCAGTCTTTTATTATGTGACAGTGAACTCCTGACAAAAAAAAACATTTCCCAAGGAGTATGTATTACAAGCTTTGGCAGATTTTCTATTTTGATATAGTGAGCAAAATCTATAAAAGCAACATTATAGGGGTTTAACTAGGTAAGAACTTAGAGAAAAGCAGATTTCACCTTGGACAGTATCTTTATTGATAGCATCAAGTTTAACATCACATTCAAATGTGACTTTAGACTGAGCAAGGCATTAATCATGGAAGAGGAACCCAAGATGCCAACACCCATGCACTCCATTGGAGCCTAAGTGCCAATTAGGAGCTCCGAGGAGTACAGGAGTCACACCATCTGAGCAGAGAAGGAGCATTATTGGTGCATAAAGGTTGGCATGGCAATGACAGAGACCCTGTGGCGTTGAGAACCCTCACGCTGGTGGTGATGATGCAGAAGTCTCTGTGGTTGGTGGAAATGCCAGAGAGGTGAAGCGCACCATGTCTTTTGAGGTGTGGGGCAGCACTGGGGCAGCAGGTCCAGCCTGATGATGCAGGGGTCTTGTACTTTGTTTAGTCAGTGTTGAGGATGACACAACAGGAGCTTTTTTTTTTTTGTTGCATCTTGGCATAATGTGCCATCACAGGGTGCACCGTGTGTGTGCTTGACCCCTATGTGGGGTAACAACTGTATTGTTATACCCAGGGTACGATTTTCCAGGGGGGATTTCCCCCTTTCTGGTCTACATATCCCTGCCTTTGTAGCAGGGGCGAGCCCTTTGAACCTGTACTTGTTTGTCCCCTGTCACTAACAGACAAGTTTGTGAACACTAAAATTGATTTAAAATTAAATAAATTGTTTATTATTATTATTATTATTATAATTTTTAGGGGGGCTGAGATGAAATTTAGCGGGGCTTGAGTCCCCCTAAAAAGGGTCTATAATCGCCAATGCTCTGCTGAATTATTTAGTCACAAAAAATGCTGTGCTGTTTGCAGGCTGAGACAAAAGCAGTTTCATGTCAAAAAGAAATTGGATTGTTTTACCCGATGGGGACAAAATGTCCCCCCCCCCCCTTAAAGTGATCAATGCTACTTCACCAATAGACCATATATTATATATCTAAAACAGAAGTATTTTAAACTAAGTAAAGTGCTGTAACGTGAACAGTCTATAGTGATATAGAACGATAAAATCTGAGCAGCAGTTGCTGGTTGTATTTAGCCGCTACAGAGCTCCGGGACGCCGGCTGCCAGCGGCAGTTGTTTAGCCAGAAAAAGAGAGCGTCATCGTGGTTATAACAATCCTGAGGAACTAACGAGCGTTATCTGGGTAAAAGTATTTCGTTTTTTTATGTGGGCAACATTTAACCCTTGTGTTGACTTCGGGTCACATTGGCCCGTTTTTAATTTTTGTTTTATATCAGAAAAAATGGGACGTAGAAATAAGCGCTGAAAATGTGTAGAAGAAAAATTTTACAATTTAAAACGTTGGAAAAAGCAAAAACAAACTGTGAAAAAAAAGTCGTAAAAAATGTCGAAAAAAAAGTGATTTTTTTCAAGGTTGACAGGAAGACAACACAAGGGTGGTAGACACAATAGATCAATATAAGATGCCTGTGGAAGGAAGATAAGTCCCCTTTAGATTAATAAGGACAATGAGAGGGAACTGTGTAATTGTACGTGTCCACAGGGGCATTTTTGGATGGAAGTTGCCAATTCTGTCGTCATTTTAGACTTAAAATGGTCAGTTTTAAAGATTTTCGTGAGTTTTGGAGAGGCAGCGAGGTGAGCCCCTGATTTGCGTAAAGTAGTGTCATGAACCCATCCCCTTGAGCATGTTTTCCCTGTCTGTCTGGTTTGTTTTTGTGTTTTGTGTGACGTTCCTGAACGTACCATGTTCCAGTTGCCGGGCAACGAGTGCAAGGCTTGAATTCCAGGATCACCTGAACCTTCCCTCACCTGTTCCTCATCAGCAATCTACACACCTGGTCCTGATCATCATCACTACACTATTTAAGCTGTGACCTGACATCCAGTCCCTGCCGGATCGTTAGCCAAACTTGTATGTTGTGCTTGTGTGCTGTGCCTAAATTGTTTGCTAGTCAGTCTCTGTATTTTTGTTGTTTATGCATGTTTGCTTAACTGGTTCCTGTTCCTCTGTCGGCAGTACCTTCACCCTGGAATTGCCTGGCAACCAGAACCATCTACTACATCATGATATATTTATCATCTAATACATACTTAAAAGCTTTAGTGCGTAAATTCCTCATTGGGGAGACAGAAACTACGCACTATAGCTTCAAACTTAACTAACTAAATTGCATCATATCAGCTCCGTCATATGGAGATGGATGCCATTGACACAATGTGAGTTCATTAATGAGCTCAATAATTCATTGATTAAATCCAAGCTGGGATGTTTAATTTCCTGTGCAGGTGTGTGACCAGTTGCAGATTTTGGCACGGGCGAACCGGGCAGCCGACCGGGGCGACATTTTTTCATGACTCATGGGGGGCGGCACGAGAACTTAAAAAAAAAAAAAAATCCTCAGCGACGCGAAGTGTTTTTCTGTCATCTATCATTTCACTGTGTGGGGAATTGGCAAATGCAATTGGCTGCAGCGAGACGTACTTGTGCACAGAAGCTGTGTGAGAAAGGGGAGGGGGACGCGGGGGACATTCACCTCTGGGTCTTGCAAATGGAACAGTCCAGACAAGGAGGAACGGGGGACCACGAGCCTCCTTGAGCTCATCACTTTCATGCATGATAAGGATCTATCGGAGATCTACCCCAACTTTTGGACTGCTCTGAGGATCGCCCTTACTCTGCCAGTCACTGTGGCTCCAGCAGAGAGGAGCTTTTCAAAATTGAAGTTGATCAAGTCGTACCTGAGGTCAACCATGTCCCAGGAACGGCTCACTGGCCTCGCCGTCATCAATATCAATCACTCAATAGGGGAGCAGATTTCATAAGATGACATCATTGATGATTTTGCATCAAGGAAAGCCAGAAAGGTCAGGTTTTAGTTTGTGTTTTTTCTGTTCTTAGTGCTATAGTGTAATAATTAAATTCTCTTTAGTGTGTTTTCACATTTGTGTGATGAAGGATTTGTGCTATTTAGAATAGGCCTATTTATTCTATATTTTATTTGTATATTATTCTTAATATTTTATATTATTGTTGTTCTCTGCTCTTGTTAGATTTTATATATATATATATATATATATAAGGGCTGTCAATCGATTAACAAATTAAATCTAATTAATTACATACTCTGATTAATTAATCGAAATGAATCTCATACATAATTAACGGTGCCTGAACCGATGATACCGGCAACACAAACACCGCTGCACGTAACGCTTGTTAACACTATACTCGACAGCAGCTAACGTTAGCCTACCGCTAGCTAGTAGCTGGATTAAACACGGTTAAAATGCTGACAGCTAACGCTAAACGGTGTAAAGTGTGACTGTGTTTTACTGTAGAGGATTCAACATCGGGATGTAACAGCTGCAGCTGCCGTTGGAGAAACAACACAGACGGTGCGTTCAATGAAACTGGTAAACTACAGCCTCGTGGTGCATTTGAAGTTATTGTTAAATGTCCTTATCCCATTGGTGGTTGTTTTTGTCGTTCAACAGCAATTTACTAGTGAAATAAGTTATTGTTATACATTATTATTAAATGATTTAATTTTGACCATATGGCCTTAGCAATAAACAAGCCGTTCTTTAATGTCACCAACTGTTGTTTAGTACCCTTTTTTTTTCTTTTTTTACTTTCTTAAAAAGTATCGGTTCAGGCACCGTTAATTATGTATGCGATTAATTTGGATTAATTAATCACAGAGTATGTAATTAATTAGATTACATTTTTTAATCGATTGACAGCTAAAATAAAATTAACATATGTGTGTGTATATATATATATATATATATATATATATATATATATATATATATATATATTATTAATTAATTAATTAACATTAATATATATATAATTTATTTTTTTGGGGGGGGGGTGCTCGAAGGGGGTCTCGCCCTGGGTGTAATTCAATGTAGAACCGCCCCTGTGTGTGACAGATGGATACATGTCCTCAAAGAGAGAACATTGTGCTAATAAAACCACCAGTAACGTTTCTCCTGCCCTCTTTCCCCCGGCTGCATTCTGCCTGCTGGGTTTTTGGGTAAAACAACGACAGCCACCGTCTCCTTTCCCTGCCACTTATTTCATATTACAACTATCATCTGTGCAATAGGCTGTGTAATGCCAGCGGCGGCTGCGGAAGCCTCAAATGAGCTGTAATTGACCTGTAATAGCACTTTCATCTAAGAGCCTTCTGCCCAAATCCCAACATTGTTCCTCAGTGATACCCATGTGCCTCCCTCCGCTGATCCTATTCTCACTACCAACTGGAGGTTACAAAGGTCAGCTTTGTTTCTCCATAGGTCACAGGCAACCTGAGTTTATGTGTAGTGATTAGAGCGAGTGGATTAGTTGTAATGACTTCATATGGTACTCTGAGCCAGCTGTTGTAGAGGAAGAGTTAATGCAGAGGTTCTCCAACTTTTTTCTGCCAGGCCCAAGCGGCAATTTTTTTTGTTTATTTTATTTATTAGGGACCATGTACAATTTTAAACATAAATGTTACCATTTGATGCATTGTACCAGAGTTAGCCTCAGGCTAATTTACATCTGCAATCCCTTCCTGGCCTGAAAAGTGAAGCCAATGCAGAAGTGCATTAAACTCGCAATCTTTCTGTTTAGTTTAGTATAGGATCATCATTAAAAAAAACATTACTGTCAACATTACTCAACACATTAAATACATACATTAAACAACCTGTGATTACTGACTACATTGGAAAATGTTTCAAATAAGACAAAACTCAAAATGACCGGGAAAATTTAAGTATTTAAATGAATAACTAGTGTTCAGGAAGAACTCAGGAGCAGCAGAACTCATTTCACAGACATGAAGAAGGTTCAGGAGATCTTAATGACTTACACAGGAGCATTTAATGGAGGAGAGAATTTAGGCAGGCAGTGCAGTTTCACCACGGTGTCTTATCATGTCGTGCCGCCCCATCTCTCTGAAGTTCCTGTCTTCCTCAATGTGTATTTAAACTCATACTGGAGGCGTTAAGATTAGCTGCACCTTCAATGTCAATAAAGAAATTGCAGGCACCTAAAACACAGATGCCCAAGCCTAGTTCAGCCCATCTCTCACTCTCGGAAGTATGCAAAAGTGTGGCAGGCCCACCAACCTCTAAAAGGAGACAGTCCTGAAAGAAATCATTCCCTTATCATGCAGCTGTCTAGTCTATATCCACGCATTCCACTTCTGGGATTGCTATGGTGCCGCCGGAAATTCCACCAGATGGCCCTCGTTATGGCCGAATGTCCGTTTCATTCCGCTTTCTTTGTGTTGGCATTTTATTTTTTTAAATCCAGACAAGGCTATTTTGCAGCAGCACCGTGGCTCCGTCCTGTGCTTAGCGCCGCCCCAAGACGATTGTGATTGGTTTAAAGAAATGCCAATAAACCAGAGTACGTTTTTCTCCCATCCCGGAATGCTGTGTGGACTGGCCAGACCCTGCCACACAGCAGCTGCCTAGACTCCCTGAATCTATGGAGGCACAAAGTTGAAGTACTCCTCTGCCTGGAAATGTTATGAGCTTATGTTGGACACTGACTTGAATGAGACCTGGGTACCACTGTCTCAACTTAATATGAGTTTGTAAGCTGGAAATTCCACAACAGTTCCCTCCTTATATAAATCTAAAAGGTCTTATTTAAACCTTCCAGCATGAGTTTAAATATACCTTCAGGAAGACAGGAATGGAAGAGAGTTGGGACGGTAAACTATACTGCCTGCCGGAATTCTTTTCTCAATTGCGTGTTCATTAACTGCACTAAATGATTGCTCTTCAGGGAATTGTTGGGTGTTTGTAAATTACAGAGCGTGGTCTAGACCTACTCTATCTGTAAAGTGTCTTGAGATGTCCTTCGCGCATGTGAAATGAATTGTGCTGCTCCTGAGTTTTTCCTTCACAATTAGATAATTAAAGGAAGGAATGGGTGTGGGGGTGCTTGCATACTGAGTGGCATGTAAACAAAGGACAGACCAAGGACCACTATCTCATTGACGATAGTCATATCTGTAAAGTCTGCTGTAGACCAGAATGCACAGATTTCAGTTTCTGTTGGAAAACGCTGATGTCTCGCACCACCAGGCTTAGTAAAGCCAGATAACCGAAAAATGTGCTGGGTATGTTGAACTTGCTTTGTAGTGCAGGCCTCTGGTGACTCAGATTGGCTAAGGCGTCATTCAAACTGCCTTCGTCAGACGGTCCTGCAAAAACGCAGGTCTTTCCATTCATTTCGAATGGAGGTAGTGCGTTTAGGCTGCGGCGGGGAGGGGGGGACACGCAAAACAATGCAGCGGACAGACTCAACTTTTGGAGAAACACAACCCCAAGTCACGCTGGGGTGGTCATGTAACCAGAGATCAGGCTTGTCGGTGTGTTTTTAGCTATGGTTTGAGGCGGTCTGAGAGTCCCGTACAAGAAAAAAGGAAACGTCACAGAAACAGACATTGTGAAATATAAAGTCTACTTGTGGGGGTTAAGGAACACTACAGGACGTCACACATTTGGGCCATTTGTGACACTCCCATAGCGCCAAACTACTACTACCCTGCGGCAAACTGCCGGATCGCTGTTTCCCTGTCTAAACGCAGCCGAAGGGTCAAACATGCCGTTTGATTCAGCTAACTGAATGACAATGACTGACCCCAGAATTGCCTCAGCTTTCCCCCTGTTGTACCTGCATGTCACTAAGTTTGGGAATCATTGAGTTTAGAACATATTTGGTTGAGTATTTTTTACTTATATTTTAAATATATATAATTTAAATTTTAGAAAATGCGGTTACTATGCTGAAGATAAAGTGACAAAAAGAAAATAAAGAAGTTTCTACAACTTCCAATGCTTTCTGCACTTTCATGTCAGCCAATTTCAACAAAACACTGTGAAGTCCCCACTATGTGGAACTCAAACAGAACTCTTTGTTGATGTGGCTTTTTGAATGCAATATGGAGAGTAAGAAATAGGGGTCATTTAATGGCTGGCACAGAACGCATGAGAGTAGAGACTCCGTATAGGAAACTGAATTTGCTCTCATCCGAGTAGCACAACTCCAGCCTTTGAATACAAATTGAGAGGGAGGGCTGAGGAGAATACTGCTCTAGCTCTTCTGATTCCACTGGGATTGGATGTGGCTTATTTCCAAGTGAAGTGCTCGCTGCTACCATTTTCTGCCCTTTGGTCCTCTCCACTGCTATCTCACTTTCAATTATTAGTTTTCTTCCAGTTTTCTTTTTTTGCACTGGGGGCAGAGGGGCCGTGAAGAGCGAAGAGGCGAGGTGACCTGATATAGATCAAATCAGCCCTAACAGAGGACAACTCATCGTCAGATTTCCTTTTGATTAGACTCTGGCGTCAGAGCGGCGGAAGAGAAAAGCATCCGAGGGCCAGAGGAGCACACAGGCCTGATAACAGGCAATCAGTGAGAGCCACAGGTCAGCCTGTACACTGTTTTGTCGGGCTGTTAGTGTTGAGACTGCACCATGCTTCCATATGAATTGTTGTCGTGGTGATAAGGCTGCACATACACACAGGAGAAAGACATGCTACACAAAGAATAAGAAACGAAGAACAATGAGCAGCATGTATGAGCATTCACTCCCTCAATGGTTTCTGCAGCATTTTCCCCCTCTGAGCACCTTTTCTCATGACTGGGCTTCAGAGGCCATTTTTTTTTAGCTTGTCTTTCAATGTTTTACTGGCTTCAGTTTCTGTAGCACAACGTTGTTCTGTACTTTGATTGGAGTGTCCTCACCCTGTCATCCAGCCCCTTTAGGGCATCATCCACCATTGTTGTAGGGCAGATAGCAAACCAGCCTGTGGACTTACAAAACACTGCAGCTCCTGTCCCACTTTCCAATTAGGATTCTGTTGGAAGCTAAAGAAAAATCGGAGAATGACCTGTCACAGATGCCTTGCAAATCTAGGTCTTTGGGAATTTAGTGTTGAAATGCGAAAGCAGAAATCCTTTCCTGAGGCGTTAATATTTAAAAAATCGACTTAGTCACCCCTGTCTCTTCCTCACAGTTAGCATGAAAGCGCTTACTAGTCAAAGGCGTCTCCACACGTGGCCTGGTTCTGGTGATTATAATGATGTTTATGTCACTTAGTCATTCCAGTCACTCACACACTTTGGTGTATGTTTCATACACTTTTAGCTCTTCTAGTTTTAGAGCCTCAGCAGACATTGCAATAGTCGATTATGCTTTTGTGAATTAAACTGAGCATGAGGATCATCTCCTCACTCAGCCGTGCAGTAATTCCAGATTTGCTTATTTGGAGATGCCTGGATACATTTTATATATATATATATATATATATATATATATATATATATATATATATATATTAGGGCTGTCAAATGATTAAACATTTTTAATCACGATTAATCGCTGAAGTTCTATAGTTAATCGCGATTAATCGCATGTTTTATCACAATTAAAATTCTATTATTTTGCATTTCAAAACTGTTTTTAAGTACATAATAACAATGGAAAGCAATTCTTACCAGTGTATCTTGATTGGGAATCAAATGAATGCAAAGAAAGTGACTTTATGAACTTGACTATTATTTATTTACTGTAAACAAATGTGTGAATCTGTCATTATTGCACAATTCCTCCAAGTACCTAACTAAAACACCACAGCAATTGACTGAGATGTAACACTAACACTTTGCTTATACAGTACAAACAAAATGGTCCAAAAACCAGATGCCACAGCAGGACATTTAACCTTTACATTTTTAACAAGGATTGAGAACAATTGACTGAGATGTAACACTAACAACCACCGTTAAGGCAAACGAGTGCAAAGTCCAGAGTCAATCTAGTGTTTAGTAACTCCTAAATAATGTTGATTACTCACTGAGGTCCAGTGATCACCGGTTAATGAGACAGCGTTTGCACTTTGCAGCAGTTCCAGTTTAGCTGCTTTCTCCGTGTCATACAGGCTGTGTATGGTGAAACTACTGTCCCCCTCGATGGCAGTGTATAAGACGGGTCAGAACATGTCAACCGTAGTACGTCTTTAAGACCCGAGTCATCTACGATGCTGACAGGTCTGCAGTTAGTTGCCACCCATTTTGTAAGAGCTGTAGTAATTTTTTTGGGATTTGGTTTCATCCACAGGTCGGCAAGTAGCACTTTCCAAAATACTGCTTTGCCTGAGCCCGCTAGCATCAAACTGCGTCACGTTAATATGCTTAGCTCGTAGGTGGTAGCTCAAGCTTGACGTGCTTCGTGATATTTTAATTCGGCTTTACACAATGTGCATATGGCTTTGTTTGTTTTTTAAAGAAAAGCGCCATTCAGAAGTGTGTTGCTGCTGTCTTTCTCCATGCCGGCAGCCTGCCTGCATTCTGCAGCAGAAGCTGTGTTATGAAGAAGTACAGCAGCGCCAAAGGGTCAAAATAGTAGCCATTAGGCACGACGCAAAGCCCAGTGACGTGTAAAATAAATTAATCGCATGCCGGCATGCGATTAATGCATCACTATATTAGGGCTGTCAATCGATTAAAAAATGTAATGTAATTAATTACATACTCTGTGAAATTAATCACATACATAATTAACGGTGCCTGAACCGATACTTTTTAAGAAAGTAAAAAAAAAAAAGGGTACTAAACAACAGTTGGTGACATTAAAGAACGGCTTGTTTATTGCTAAGGCCATATGGTCAAAATGAAATGATTTAATAATGTATAAAATAACAATAACTAATTTCAGTAGTAAATTGCTGTTGAACCATCAGATGGGAAAAGGACATTTACAATAACTTCAAATGCACCACGAGGCTGTAGTTTACCAGTTTCATTGAACGCACCATCTGTGTTGTTTCTCCGACGGCAGCTGCAGATTGTTACATACCGGTGTTGAATCCTCTACAGTAAAACACAGTCACACTTTACACCGTTTAGCGTTAGCTGTCAGCATTTTAACCGTGTTTAATCCAGCTACTAGCTAGCGGTAGGCTAACGTTAGCTGCTGTCGAGTATAGGGTTAACTAGCGTCATGTGCAGCGGTGTTTGTGTTTCAGAGCATCAGAGAGAAGCGCAGACATATCAGTGGCATCAGATTTCGGTAGCCAATGTTGGCAGGAAGAAGATTTTTACAAGTAAATGTTCCAATTAATAATCCAGGCAGCACATTCTCGTCTCCCTCCTTCATTTTACAGTCCAATGGTGGCTAGAACGGTACGGGTCAAACGTCAATATGGAATGGATTAATCTGCGTTATTTTTTTTAACTCGTTATTTTTTCTCAGATTAATTAATCGAAATTACCGCGTTATTTTGACAGCCCTTATATATATATATATATATATATATATATGGCAGTGGAAGGTCTATGACCGAAACCCCTACACCAGGGGAAATCTCCTACAGGCAATGGATTTGGCCAGTGGTAAAAGAGGTGTGTGGTGTCTTGTCAAGGTTGGATCCGGCACACCAGAGGGTTTTTTCTTACCTTGCATGGAAGCTGGATTCTCGCGATATCACAAGATCACACGGGGCTCCTAAAAAGATTAGTGTAGACGCTGCAATAGCATCAGTTCTATCAGAACTGGAGAGTATTTCTTCATTAAAAGAAGAGCAAAGAACGGCACTGAAGGCTTTTCTTGATGGAAAAGATTTTTTCACTCTTCTCCTGGAATCTGCAGATTTTGATTTTGCAGTTGTTCCACATTTTATATTTGAGTGTTGTAATGTGCTTTTCATTGAGATTTTTTTTTGTCCTTTGGCCTTTTGTAGTCATTTATTTTTATGCAATTGCTGAATACTGCAGACATTCAATATTGTATTACTTGCAGTACTTAACAGATTACAATATGTTAACTGTACAAAGTTGTGAATATACCTTTTTTTTTTTTTTTAATGAATTTATTATACACAAACATTTTTCTTTCTGTGGCTAGAGGCCCTGAACAATGTTTTCTATTTTTCAGTTTTTTTGACGTAGTAGGTAATGCTCAGTAGTGTTTTTATATATTGACTGACTGTGTGATCTGAAAGCATTGTTTGATTTTGAGCACAGATAAAAATAGTTTTGATGTGATTTTTCTTTATTTTGCGATAAAGAAAAATCTCTCTCATCATCTGACAACTCCAAATCTGAATCTCTCTCAACTATTTGATAAATAATTCTTTCCGCTTCAGTTCTGTTTCCTACGACAGTGAGGAGTCATTATTTACATGAAGATAGTCCTGATGTCCAATATAATTGGCATTCATAAAATAGCAAATTTTTCGAAAGACACATAATTTAGTTGCTATCAGAACTAAATATATCATTCCTAACACCTTAATGAACAAGAAAATATATGATTATCATAGAAACAAAACCATAGACAAAAAATATTTGACTCACCTCTCATCTTTCCATAAAATGTGCTTGTTCCTATGCAGTCCATTTTGGATTGAAAGATAGAGGCGGTTCCCAGCCTCCCAGCCAATCAAATGACATATCACTGAAAAGCCCAGGATGTCCTCTGTACAGTACATCAGGAATTAAGAGACTTGCACAAAAGATTCCAAGGAGAGGGATGAAATGTCCACTACAGTGGACACAAGTCAATGGGCTGGGTCTCAGGAGATTTATTTTTGTGTTTACAATTTTGAGTAAAAGGCTGGAAAGTTTCATGAGATGTGTCATAGCAATTGTGAAAAAACTGTCAGCACTGGCTATTATCTGAATACCAGATTTAATTTAGGAATTTACAGTAAAAAACTTTCTTCTTGGTTTCCTTGGCAACCTACCCATTTGTGTTGATTATCACAACCCCAATGCTAAAGGCAAAGGAGTTCATGCATCTCCTGTGTTTCATATTACACAGATCTAATAGACAGCACTATAGGAATAATGATGTCTAATCGCAGCACACACCTGTCAGAGTGAGTGTGTGTGATTTACTGTGGCATTCAGATGTGTTGAGGTGATCAGCTGGCTGATGTGATTGAGCAGGATAATAGTTCTGCCAATGTGATTGATTTGGAACCGCTCCAGAGGGACTTCTGTATTGGACAGAGTGCAGCGGTGGGATATGGATGATAAGAGGAGTAAAAAAACAGCTACTGTGGATCCATTCTGCTGGACTTATTAATTATGGTGCAACTTCATGTCTGATAGCAGATTTAGTTTTAGTTACACAGACATTACACAATTACGCTGGTTGAGTTAACCCCTTTGTTTTTCACCTTTTGAGTAAAATCTGGGTAGGGAATGAATCCTTACCCCAAGTGAAGTACCTCAGGGTCTTGTTCGCGAGTGAGGAGACATTGGAGCGGGAGATTGGCCAGGGGATAAAGCTAAAAAAATCAAGCCTGACCCTACTCGAGCCCGTGCACGTTGTGTCCGAGCCCGGCCCGTCCCGACACATTAACTGTAATTATGAGCCCGAGCCCAATTTAAACCCGACTTTTTTTTTAATACGTGGGCCGTTAACTGACGTTCTCAACTACAATTCAGAGTTGTTTGAACAGCAGAAATCTGTTTAGAAGGAGTTGCTTGGAGAAGTAACAAAAGAGGACATTGAAGGCTGACTATCATCTTTTCTGCCATGGCAAGCCTGCTTCATGTGTCTGTTCATTGTCCCCGTTTTTTGCGGTCATAGGCGAGCAGCGTACCGCACTTAATGCACTCAACAAGCCAACACATATGTTGTCACTGCCCACGACTTGTTTAAAATGGTTGCACACCTCCGACTTTCCTCCAAACTTGCTCAAAGGTAGGCTAATTCTCCTGTTTAAATGTTTTTGCTTTACATCTTCAAACTCCATGTTGCACATAAGCTACACCATACAGCACAGCAGGCCCGGTGTAATGTGTGCGAGTGGAGGAGACGCTGCGCATGATTATGGCATAGCTTTCTCTCCACCCAATTAGGTTAATAAAGTAATGATTAAAAAAATCTTGATCAAGGGCCCGGCCCGAGGATAGTGGCGGGAAATGTCGGCCTGACCCACGGGCCGGGTCGGGCGGAGAATCTAAACTCTACCGGCAGCAGGGGATCTTGAAGGCTGGGTCATGACTGACAGAACTAGACTGTGGGTACAAGCGGCCAAAATGGGTTTTCTCAGGAGGTGGCTGGTGTCTTGCTAAGAGATAGGGTGAGACGCTCCGTCATCTGTGAGGAACTCGGAGTAGAGCCGCTGCTCCTTTGCGTCTAAAGGAGCCAGTTGAGGAGGTGCCTCACCAGGGAGGTGTTCCATGCACGTCCAGCTGGGAGGAGGGCGAATCAGCATTCACACAATTATTTCAGGAGTAAAGGAGGAACAGTGAGGAGCGGTCACTATGAGGTGTAAGATGAAGAGCTTGTTGTTCTAGCCGTGCCATCACTAGAAATGAAGCTGTAGCAGACATCTCGCTATCACTAACATTATCTTCATTCATATTTAGACAGCACAAATGATAAATCCAGCTACAAAAAAGCTTGAAAGTCAGAAGTTAGGACGGAAGTAAAAAGAGCCGTTGCTATGGCGATGATACACCGTCTCGTACTGTAGCATTGGTGTGAATTGGCAGGCTTTAGAACTTTGCAGACCAGCGCATTGCAAGTAGTTGCAAGTTTCAACTTGTGTCGTCATTAATCTCTACATCGCAGGGGGCACCAGGGAAAGCATGGCGGAATTGAACACCGACTGCCTCTTCTTTGCTGGGCGTCCTACAGCCAGTGTGCAGGCGTCAGACACTGAACTTCATGGCCGCCGTCGGATTCTAGCAGGATGTCGGGAGCTGTGGTATCCTTTCGCCAAGACTTGGCAGGATCCTGGAGTGTCGGTGCTATTCAACCGGGTGACTCTTTCTGTGTGACGGCCACATTCTGCTCTTTGATGAATCATGCACAGGTTGAAGGAGCTGATAAGGAGATGATAACTTTTCACTGGAATTATACCTCGTACGATTTCATGTGACAAATAAAATGGATTGATTGATTGAACGAACTAACAACAACAACAACAACGGATAACAACAACAGATACACTACATAGGACACAATGCTGTGATGTCATTTTTTCCCCCCATTCTGTTCCATTCAGCCAGACAGGAACTATCCAGGGTTTCCTTGTCTGGGTTGTGTCAGAGTGACTTGGGTCCTTGGTATAGAATGAAGACAAATTTGTCAGGCTTCAATGGAAAGCAGGCAGGGTGGTACAGCTGGGAAAACAGCACACTCAGCAACAACCTTCATTCACCACACGATACACACACCCTTATGAAGGCAGTATGGAGGCAAATGAAGACATCGGTTTGTGTGTGTGATAGAGTGTGTTTATGCATGAAGCTGTGAAGGAGTTTGACAAATGAGCAACAAATAAAAACATGCTGCATGGAAGAGTAACCCTAATGCCCATGCCTCTGTTTCCAGAGTTTTTTTTTCTTTCTTTCAGAATAAAAGCATCTCGGCCCACCATCTTCTTCTCTTTGTCCTAACTAGATCATCTCTCTCCCTCAAGCACAAAATATTCAGATAAATCAGGTCAAGGAGACTGTGGACAGTTGCTCAGCAACAATGACTAACATCCCATCAATATCACCCACCTTACAACACAACACCTCTGTTAATAAAATGAATGCTATCATCCTCCACATCTCTCCCTGGGGCTCTCTGATAAGGTGTAATTGCCTCTTTGCTTATGTGAGTACTAAGATTAGCAGGATGGTATGTTCCTGAGCCCTCCTCCCCTGGACTAGCAGTGAACAAATAACTTTGCCTTAGGGACAGTGACACAATGCCTGCCGATGTTAGATGCTTTGTGCTAAAGTCCAAATTAGGAAATCAATAATTGTTGATTAATAAGCTTTAGACCAAAATCTCCTTTAAAGCTTATTATTACAAACATTGAAATTCATAATCATGCCATTCCATTATACCCACTGCTAACATTATTAGGCCGATGGCTGCCCACCAGGACTCAGGTTCTGTCTGAGGTTTCTGAAGTTTAGTGTCATCACTCGCCTTCATCTGCAGTACAAATGCATAGTTTTACGATGAATCGTTTTGAGGTATGAGTTAATCGTCATATATTTAAGGTAATATTAATATTATTAGGCTACAAATGTCCTGAAGTTACTTTACAGTACACATCATTGATTTTAATTACAGATTCCTCTGGATTTGAACATTGTTGGAAACATTTAGGATAAAGTACACAACTCAACAACAAATATAACATAGACATTTTATTGCAGAATACACACACAAAATGGGCTCTTGCAATTTCAAATTCAAGACCAAATCATAGAGTAAGTTAAAATGAGGTGTGTCCATTCACAAATCACTAAGAGCTTTATGCAGTAATATGATTTTACAATTTAATTGCACACTGTTGATAGGTAGAGGTGAGGACGAACAGTGTAAGCTCTGCACACAAACACACAGAAATGGCTTGATAGAGCAATCTAAATTTGAGTCAGATGCTGAGAGGAGATGTTAGTAAGCAGACTAGCAGGGCGGGGCAGAAAAGGACATAGAGCCACCTACATGCAGGCCTTGCAAGACTGCATTGGTATGCAGCGACTAGAGGCGACCCAAATTAAAAAGGAATGTATTACACAGGATTTTACACTTGGCCGACCAGGCTGAAGAAAACTCATCAATCCATAGACTACGAGATAACTCGAGTACAAGAGGTTTGGGTGTGTATGGGATGGGGAGGAGGGGTGTTTGCTTCTGCTTGTTTTCTGACCTTCTGAAAAACATGCAAACTAATCCAACTATACGCAGATATTTTATTATCATCTTTCTTTCTGTATTAGTGTGACCCTGAAATGCTCAGTACATGTTTTCAAGTCACACACTCTTCTTTAAACTATTTAATATGGCAGCCTGTGCAAAGTCTTGAAGGTCAAAGACTTGGTCTTGAATCATAAAGAGGAATCTGGACTTGTTGGTTGTGGCTTGGGACTGGACTTGGTTTGGGACTTGTTGGTCTTGATTTGGGAATGGACTTTGGATGTCTTTCTCTTGACTTGGGACTTGTTGGGGTTTATTTAGGTAACTCGAAATTTGTTAGTCTTGACTTGGGACTGGACTTGGGATTTGTTGGTCTTAACTTCGGTCTGAACCCAGGGCTTGTTAATCATGATTTGGGACTATACTCTGGACTTGTTGATCTTGACTTGAGACTTGACTTGTTAGGACTTGTCTGTCTTGACTTGGGATTGACGTGGGACTTGTTAGTCTTGACTTGGTACATAATTCCAGACTGGTTGGTTTAGATTTAGGACCAGATATGGAACAAGTTGATCTTGACTAGGGACTGGACTTGAGATTTTTTGGTCTTAACTTGGGTCTGAACTCAGGGCTTGTTAATCTTGACTATTTCATATAGGTGGCTCTTAGTCCTTTTCTGCCCAATCCCCTGTCCAGTCTGCTGACTAAGGGGGCTTTCACGCCTGCCCCATGTAGTTCAGTTGAATCACACCAGAGTTTGTTTGCCCCATTGGTGTGGTATGTTTGGGCAGGTTTGAATGTGGCAATCACACTCGGGTACGTACCAAAAGCGGACCCAACAAGCGTACTCAAACAAAGCGGTTTCAGAGCGGTTCACTTGTGGTAAGAACGTGATCCGACCTCGACTGACCAACTGTACTCCACAAGGCTGAGCTAAACGCCTCCTGTAGTCAGGTGTGCTTTGCAATCTGCTATGCAAACCAGCCGCCGCTAAGTTGGAGACAGACAGCAGAGTCATTTAAAAGAAATGAGCTGGGTTCACCATGGAGATGTAAGAAATATGAACTAGTCCAGAACACAGGACCTTCTTCCTGTATTTACTTTCTTGTTACCACCCCAGACACATCTGACCAATAAGCGGAGTGAACGTTCTTGCGTGCTTTGTAATGATGCATTTTGGTACGTTTGGATTTTCCAGGTGTGAAACCAAACCAAACCAAAGGGAAATCGCTCCAAGTTTACGAATAGAGGTGCACCAGCCCATTTTAGCCCCAGGGCCCTAGTAAGTTAGTCTATTCATGGGCAACTATTAGATTGATAGACTAGAAGATGCATTGAAAGTTAGGCTCTAACTGCTCTTGGCTTTTGAGGTTAAATACATTGTGTTCCAGCTGCTATAAATCAATTTCCTCCATGTACCCTGTATTCCACTTCCCATTAATTAAAAAGCATCTGTGAGAATTAATTGGTGTTTCTTGTAAGCCACCTTATCAAATGTAAATTGCTTATTGAGGCAAAGTAATTAAAAGGAAACCCACACCCCATGAGCTCCATCTGTTGTGTTAAGGACCTCTACACACTTAGAGAACAGGTTAGGGGCAATGCACAGTGCAAGATTTTTGATATAATGTCAACTCAATTAAGTCAGCCCACACAAATGGTAGGAGTTCAGGGGCAAAAAAGCCCCTCTCAGTTTTGCTTCAGGGTTGTCTCCCATCTCCTTAAACCCCACAAAGATGCTACAATACCAGTTTAATTAGTTGAAGAAATCTTGTAATGTCAGTCAACCCTGAGGGACAAATGAACAAACAACTGCACACATACACGGTAATTATATCACACACTATTATAATAAAGTATACAGTGGTGTAAAAAGGTTCCTCTGTGATATTGTGAAATATACAACACTTCCATATGCATTGGCATATTCTGCCTCACAGAAATATGGCTGGCCCCATCGATACCAGAATACATGTTTTTTTGGGGGGTTATCCAAGTAGAGAATCCAAGGATAAAGGGGTGTCGTATGCTGTACAGATTGAGAAGCCCCTTGAGGCAAATTTGTATGCTTAATAAACACCATGTACTTGACTTGAATAGCTATTTTTTTTTTTTTTTTTTTTTAGGGCCATTTGGAAATACAAGTTGAATTTAAAGTTCCAGTAAAAAAAAGGAAAAGATTGCACGCTGCCCTCAAATGCAGAAAACAATGAAGTTGTGAAAAACAGGTTTAAACATTTCTTTTGAAAATGCAGTGTGTTTTTTTCAGCTTTCCTGTTCAGTTGGACTACTTTGTTTAAGAAAAAAAGAAATATTCACAGCTCATAGTTTAATTCAATTTAATTCATGTTTATTGGATGATTGTGTATCTCTTATTCTGTCAGTCCATCTACTAGCAATATTACAATATATTAAATAAATCAACACTGAAATGCATATAGCCTATATGATTCAAAAGCAGTAGAGTTTTTTGGCACGGGCGACGCAGCATTTTTTCATGACACATGGGGGGGGGGCGGCACGAGCACTTAAAAAAAAAAAAAGCCTATTATCTATCATTTCACTGTGTGGGGAATTGGAAAATTGGCGGAAGGGGAAAGGGGAGGGGGGCTGAAACAGACTGTTTTGAGAACTAAAAGTAGGCTAGGTAGTAGAAGTTCACTAAAGCAATCCAACTTGGTAAAAAAAAGACAATGCTGCTCTGCCAAATGTCTTCAAAGGAAGGAAACGTTGATAATAAAAGAACAGTGATTTAATAGTAATAAAGGGATAGTGTACTCCCTGGCCGGTGGGCAGTTGTATCCGCGCTAATGGCTCCTATAGTGGTCTTTGCTCCAGTCTGGCACCGGATGTTATGGTTTTGGTGTTTTGTCTTGTCATATTTTTGTAGCCTGTTTTCTGTCTTGTCTTGTCTCCTTGTGATTGTGTGATTTTTTTTGGTCTTGTCTTGTTTTATGTTCTGTTTCCTGTTTTATTTTGATAGTCTGGTTTTCTGTCTTGTTGTGTCTGGTTTTACTTCATGTCTTGTGTTTTCCCTCTCTTGTGTTTGCCTGATGTTTTCCACCTGTTTCCCAGCCCTTGTGTCACCTGCCTCTTGTTACCTTGTTACCCTCTGTATTTAGTCTTTGTGTTCCTCTTGTCCTGTGTCAGATCATTGTGTCATTCCCGTGTGTTTTGGCTCCAGTTTGTTTGTAGTCCCGGTTCGTGTTCGAGTTTCTGTTTTTCTTGGACTTTATTTTTTGGATTCCCGTTTTGCCTGCTTGTTTCCAGGACTCTTTTGGTTTTTGTGCATTTTTGAGTTTAATAAAACATCAAAACTATCCTCAGTTTCCGCCTCTGCATTTTGGGTCCGCAATTCTCCAGCCTTCCGTAACACCGGACACCCTGTGATGCCATCCAGCTCGGCGCACTATTTAGGATTCACAAAGAGGGAGTGAGTGAGTGAGTGTTCCGATGACAAGGAGCCCAGTCACGGTATGGGCCCAAAACGGTGGACCCCACACCGATTTTGCTCTAATATGGATCTGGAGCCTCCCCTAATATGCCTCTTGCTTTTTTTTTTTTTTACTTTGCCCACAATGTGATAAATTATGGGTGTGTGTGAAGATTTTGCTCCATATCGCCCCCTACAGCTTGTCCTGCGCTATCACCAAATCATAATCATGTTAGCCAATCAGACATCGCCTTAACTCTCGTATGCCAGATGGTCTCGCAAGATGTGATACATGAACATACCAACACTGAACATGCAGTGTAGGCCTACAAACACTTGGCTCTGAACAACCGGTACATTTATTTTATTATCATTTTAATTCACTGTTTGACTTTGTTTATTTGATATTGCTTATTACTTGGTACCCAGTTTCTTGCAACTGCACTTCAACAATTTCCCCATGAAAACTGAGAAACTTTCATTTTATACTAATCAGTTGCAAATGTTAGCTACAGATCGCTAGCTGCTAATGCTAACTAAAGATCGCTAGCAGCTAATATTAGCTACAGATCTTTAGCCAATTTCATTCTTGAGATGTTCACTGTTAACCAAACTTCCCATGAGGATTCAGACATCGATTCTACTGTGTTAGCTACAGATCTCTGGCCACTAATCTTAACAAAAGATCGCTAGCAGCTAATCTTAGCTAAATATCGCTAGCAGCTCATGTTAGCTACAGATCATTAGTTAATTTGCATCACTGTCACTACCTGATGTGAGTCGAGTGCAGATGTGAGTTGCACATGCGTCACTTTGCGACGAGTGCAGAGGTGAGTTGCGCATGTGTCACGTTGTGACAAGTAGCTTACAACATGCTAACGAGAGACTTCTGTAATGTCAATACAGTAAAAATTGACCTACATAACGAAGTTCGTTCACTGCTGGCTACAAGTTAGCAATCAGACACAACAAGGGCTGTCACTTGAATGACGTTTTGAGCGAAGGTTAGCAATTAAACAATCATAGATAGCTAAAACGTTTTTGAAATGACTGCTAGTTACAAGTTAGCAATCAAACACAACAAAGGTTATGGCCAAGGGTAGCGCATGGCTATATTCACCGTTGATAGCGTACTTTAGCCGGCTCTTGTAAAGTAAAAGCTAACGTAAACAGTTAAAACTATATTCCGTTAGAAAGGTAAGAAGTTACACTTTAGTTTTACGTCATTAAGTACAACATTAATAGATGATTCAGATTCGTATTTGAACAGATATTTTGATAGTACGTTAGCCAATAATTGTCCGAACGTGGACACAGGAGGAGGAGGAGGAGGAGGAGGAGGAGGAGGAGGAAGAGCTTAATTTCTTTCCCCTGGACACAGACAGCCAGTCTGGGACTTATGTAACACACATAATCAGGGTTTTGGTACATGTGTAACACAAGCAGCTATATTGTGTACATCAACTGATTTCAATGAGTCATTTTTATAATCAGGGAACACTGCTTTTGTGATTAGTTCTTTATTTAGGCCCCAGCACCTGTATAAATTAACCTGAATGCCAGAATATCACTTGCCTCACAGAATCTTATATTTTGTAGAATTATTAGAGTTACTAATATGTTGGAGAGTTATTGTTGGGTATTCAAGTATTGTAACAGTATACAGGGCTCTAGAGTGCAACCAATTTGGTCGCAAATGTGACCAAAATTTGTAAGGGTGCGACTAAGATTTTCCCTAGGTCACACCGGTGCACCTAACGTCAAGCAGCTCCCCTGCAACATGAGAGACACAGCCCCCCCCCCATTCACTCACACGCTCCCCTGCAACATGGAGAGACACAGCGCTGCCGGTCCCCACTGCTGACATTTGTCTACAGTTTTAATTGTTATTAACACAGCTGTATATTAAGTATGAGAGGGAAACCTGTATTGGTACCAGTGTTTCTGCTGGTAACTCTTTGTTATTGCGGCCGCCACAGCGAAAAACGCATTAGAAGTTATTAAATCCAACTAACTTCAGTTGGTTGAGTAATAGCGTGTGACGGAGCCTGCTGGACCTGGGCGAGAGATGTGACCCATGGCAACATTATCATCATAGTTCATAAAAATGCAGCGCAGTGACGATACAGACATTTCATAGCCTACACAAGACGTGTGTAACGCCACTGACCCGCCAAAGCGCATTCGACCCGTGCTGGACCCATTCATAATGAGTCAGCCGTCACTAGTTATTGAGGAGGTTGTGTACTCATGTTCAAAACCTTTTGTAATTATTTTAAAATGATTTTCACAGAGCCATAATGTTAAAGGAGGAAGAGGATACGGCCTGCTGATGACGCAGTGTCGTATATTTTGTCTTCAAGGGACAAGCCTTTGTTCAAAGAAATCTTTATTGATAGTAACAAAGGTACGAGGATGTCCTTTCAGGGGCAGCTTATTACACAAGTGCATTTCTCAGTACTATTCATTTACATACATACAGAATGGTTGAAATGCCTCAATGTTTCTTCTAATCAAATTTATATTTGTGTATAAATGTATGCATATATGTGTCCTCACAGGAAGAGGAGTGTTTGCGAGTCAGCCCATTGAACAGGGAGCTTTTGTCTTGGAGTACAGGGGTGAACTACTATCAAAGGAAGATTGCCAGTCTAGAAACCGAGTACAATCCTGTACGAGTTTCAATGGCAGAAACGTCACTGGTGATAAGCATGTATAAACGCATGTTTTGTAGAGATCAGGGAAATTCTAATTAAAGACCTGAAACAAAAGCTTGAATAGTTTATGGATGAATGAAAGCAGGATACACATTTTAATCACACGTGGAAGGTGGATTGCAATAGTGAATTCCAGTGAATCATTTTTGGTTCGTAACTTTTAACTCTCTCTCTAAAGTCTTGACATTTTAGGCTAATGGAAAGAGCATCTGGATCAGGCATTTCTCCAATCACAGGTCATACAGTTACAGCTGATGTTTTCGGTTTTTAAAAGGCTGTGAAGATGTATACACTTAAAATTTAAATAAAATGAAATTTGATATTTATTATTAAGGTTAATGGGTAGTTTTTCTTCTGTCTTTTAGTATCAATGCATCCAGAGAGGATGGATCCCTTGGAAGATTAGTAAATGACAACCACAAATCTCCGAACTGCATCATGAAAAAAATCATAGTCAGCGACAGGCCACATTTGTGCTTATTTGTTAAGAATATTGAAGCGGGAACAGAAATTGATTACAACTATGATGATTTACAATGGCCGTGGCGTAAAAAGGTGAGTTGGTTAGATTTATACTGATACATGCAATTTGAGGATTTAAAGTGTGTGAAAATGTCCTGAATGGTACATGTACTTTTGTATTCCTTCAATATTTATATTAATCTGATTATCTGTGTAACTGGATATTGATGTGATTGCTCGATCTATATGATTTGATCAATATTAGTTCTTATTTTTTATATAAATCCCAGTTGACAAGCCATCAGACAGAGACGCACCCTGTTGATCAAACATCCCATGAGGATTCAGACATCAATGCTGCTACCACACAGGTAATGCAGAGTAATGCACACACAAACTATTTGTTGAATTCCACACTATATAATTCTATGATCAACAAAGGTATTTTGTTCATATTTCTTTCCTGATACAGCTTTTCTGTCTGAGTTACTTATTGAGTGATGTAGTAGACTTCTGATTGAGGGAACAATGTTACTCTGAACTAACAATTTTCTACTCAACTTTCATGTGACCAGTTAACCTGACACACACACAAACACACACACACACACACACATAAGTTTCTAGTCTTATACTTATGGGTCAAGTTGAGCTCTCACACACACGTTTTAAGTCTTATAGTTATAGGGCTCTATTTTAATGATCTGAAACGCAAGTAGCTTTGTGGGCGGATCTCGGGCGCTGTTGCTATTATACAGGCGGGATAAATGACTTTTGCGCCCAACGGATATATAAATGGGTTGGTCTGAAGTAGCTATATTACTCATAGGTGTGGTTTGGGAGCTTTGCAAACTTTTGCAAACCTTTCGCACGGATTACCATAGTAGGAAAGAGAGGAAGGAAAGTTCCTGTTCTTCTAACCCCACTCATGAGGGAATCGCTCGATACACTGATTGAGAAGCGAGAAGAATGTGGGGTGCTGAATGAAAATGGATTCTTGTTTGCGTTGCCGCATTCTGTCCATTACGTCAGGGGTTCAGACTGCATAAGGCAGTTTGGAATTTTTGACATCACCACATTCATACACAAAGCGCTAACCTCAACGAAACTCAGGAAACACATTGCTACCCTCTCAACTGTTCTGAATCTTAAGACTACAGAACTTGACCAGTTGGCAGATTTCCTTGGGCTTAACATAGAAGTCCATAGAAAGCACTATCCCCTTCCAGAGGGCACCCTCCAGCTGGCTAAGATAAGCAAGGTTCTCATCGCATTGGAACAGGGACGGCTAGGAAAATACAAAGGGAAGAGTCTGGATGAAATCCACATTGATGTGAACGGTATTAAGTCTTATATTTTAGTGGAAGAAAATAATATTTATAAATCCCAACTTTTCAAGAATAAAGTATTTAACCTTGATTAAGAGGGCAAGTTTATAGTGGTATAGTTTGACCATGACTACACAATTTGAGTTCAGCTATTTATATTATCAGTCCAGCTTTATGTTGTGCTTTATGTAGTACTTTTGTATACAGTTGATTGTTAATCACAACAGTTTCTGCTTTCCAACTCATTCATATTCTATCAATTACCATTTCAGAGACTGTTGACATGGAGGGGTGTTTACAAGAGGACATGGAAGGTATGTGTTTAGGTGGTTATGAATGATCTGTCATTGGATGAGTGTTTATGACCACTGCATGTGCAAAAAGTAGTTTCAGTATTCACTGAAAATTGATCCAAAATCCAGCCATCTTTAATGACAGCTATCATAGCTCAATATATCTGTCTTGTATATACTTTTGTATAAACCAATTTCTATACCCAGATGCCAGTATGCCAGAAGCGCTGGGGTCAGAAGATGATGTCAGTGTGACATCCTTGCAAGAAGGTACCTCCACAATGTACCCCCAAAACCAGAGGAGGTCGGCAAAAAAGAGGTGAGCTTATCAAATGATTTCAAATTACTTTATTTTCCATGAGGAACTTTGTGTAGTGTAAGACAAATAGAATAACCACAAAGCAATTGTGACTCAGTCATCAACATGATACCTATCATGTCCTTGTAAAATACAAAAAGAAACTGAATAAAATACACAATATCACTAAGAACCAATTGCACACTACTACTACAGTCCTAGGGGCAGTAGTGGTGTAATAGTTAGTTGTTTACCTGTAGGTGGGAAGAGGAGAGGGTGGGAGTTCAGTATGCGGATGGATATAGGCACAAAACTAGATGTGGCCCCTCTAGTCCTGAGGGACAGGGACCTATATTGGCATGCAGAAGGCATGAGGTTGTAGTGTGTATGAAGCGTGTGTGTTTGGTGTCTCTGAGCGGGAAGCTCACGGTCTGAAAAGTGAAGACAGTGTGGAAGTGCCTGTCTTCAGAAACTTGCATTCAATCCAGTGGCCAGATGTCTGTTTGTATAGAAGTCTATGGGAAAATGACCCCACTTCTCACCAGATTACCTCAGTAAACATTTTCCTGATGTTTATGGTCTCAATCGCTAGTTTCAAATCTCCTTCAACAAGTCAATATATCTGTATTGTATGTTTGTATAAACAATTTTCTGTACCCAGATGCCAGTATGCAAGAAGCACAAGGGTCAGATGATGAGGTCAATGTGACATCCCTGCAAGAATGTACTTCCACAGTGAATGCCCAAAATCAGAGGATGTTGTCAAAGAGAGGTGAGCTTAGAAGAATAAACCAGATTGATTGTCTAATTGTTTCCCGTGGAGCATTACATGTGTTGACTTAAAGGACCAGTGTGTAACATTTAAGATTTAGGGGGATATATTGGCAGAAATGGAATAAAATCTATATAAGTATATTTTCATTTGTCTATAATCCCCTGCAAATAATAGTTTTAATTACCTTAGAATGAGCCGTTTTTAACGATAATCAATTTATCAACTTATTGTACAATATATGGACATGACCTACCATTTGTGGTGAAACGATATATTACCTGCTCCAAACTGCGAAAATTATTAAATTCATCAACGAAGGGATTCACATCGGCAAAAATCGCCTGCCCTGAAAGAGGGAGTAGCAAGTTAATTCCAAGTAATTATCTACCTACATGTTGTATTTACATCACATTTGCACTGATGGTCTACAGGTATGGATAATCTCTCCACAACTGTACAACTGGAGAATAAAGAATGTATATTTCCATAGGCGTTGATTTAGGTGGGTACGTGTACCTATCAGATTTCGTCATGAGTCATTTTGTACCCACCACTACAAGCTCAATTTAGTTTAAAAAAATAAAGTTCATAACACACAATTCTTGAGCAACAGATGCCAACAAATCCAAAAAATCCCAAAAAATCTCTATCCCCACAGGGCAGACACAGCTGTGTTGTGGTGCAGAACTACAAATATTGTGCTGCACAATATGACTGAAGCGCCTGCACAGTTATTCCACGGGACATAAAACGTGTCGGACATCATTACATTTTTGTATACATTTTTATTAATTTACTTGGTAAGCTACAGGACAGCGTCTTTCAAAACATGACCTGCGCGAAAGAGGAAAAAAAATGAATGCGTTATTGTGCCTAACACTTATGAAAATGCACTTCCAAATGCGTCTCTGTCCCCAGCACATTTCAAACCAAACTGACGCCCATGTATATTTCTCAGTGACTGGGAAAAGTCATTTTGTGGTCTCTGAAACAAGTCAGTACTGCAATGAATGACTTCGATGATCAATCCAATTGTGTTTCAGTTCAGATTAAGATATAAAGTTCTCAAACCTATAACATGTTCTTCTTTGCCTACGTAGGTAAACAAACTGCTGCCAAACGAAGCTGGACACCAGAGGAATGTGCTTCAGTGGAAAGGCATTTGAGGAAATGCATCATGATGAGGCAAGTTCCAAGGAAAACAGACGCGTCAGCGCTGCATTACTGCTGAACCTCAAGCCCTTGCAAATAGAGACTGGAAAGCAGTTAAATTCTTCATCAAAAATTGAATTACTGCCCTGAGGAGGAGAAGAAAAATATAGTGACAGCACTTCACTAAACGGGTAGAAACATTAGGCTGGAGGGAGAACCCCCAAAAGTGTTTGTGCTCTTTCTCTAGTAATTAGGGGTCCAAGCCTGAAGGGGCATGGGAACCGCGTTTGCAAGGCAGTTCTAGTAGTTTTTGTTCTCCTTGTATTCTCCTTGTGTTGTCCTGTTAGTTATTTTTTTGTCTTCAATATAAAAAGCTGATCCAGACCAATCCATAATAACTTTTGAAGAAAGTTTATATAAATGTTTTTTTCACTTTAAATTTAAGTTTAAATGGACAGATAGTTCTTTATACTTTTTATTCTTATACTAACACTTTTGTTTACCAAGAAAATCATTTTTGGATTGTAATGAGATCATGACAAGTTGTGAGCATGCTTTTTTTATTTTTTTTATTTTTACTTATCCCTCTTTCTATTTACTTACTTGACTTATACTTTATTTTCATAAACATGTGAAAAGTAAATGTAGTGACTCAAATACATGTTAAAAAATACATGCTCATTGAAGACAAAGCATTATGTAGTTTTTTATGCAAGGCTTTATGTAAAATATTACTGATAGTTACCCCTAGAAACAACAATGTTAACTTAAAATGGCATTTGGGGCTGATTTGGAAAAAGTCTCCATGGTTTTGGAAATGTTGAGTAGGAGCTCATTTTTTGAATATCATGTTAATGCTCTGTCTACCTAAAGATGATCCTTGTCAAGATGAGGCCAAACATAGTAGTGACTGAGCTAACCAGGGATTTGAATCGGTTGGTCCTGTAGAGTCTTTGGTAATCAAGGACAAACCAGAGAAACCATTAAAGTCTCCAGATAATAACATTGGTCCCTGCTAATGTATAAAAACAAGGAATATGTGTGAGTGGAGCTCACAAGTCCTGAATTCTAGAAACTGAGCCCCACAAGTGGCGAATAAACTAGCATGGAGAAAAAGTTTTGAATTCTGTTAAATTGAAGTGGTATTTGTGATTAGGAACTGCTCTTTATATTGCCTTTTTTTTTTTTTTTTTTTTTTACAAAGGTGTGGAACCACTGTAAAGGGTGGACCCCACAATTGGGTAAAACATATGTGGACCTCTCAAAGGAGTTTTGTGTGTGTGTGTGTGTGTGTGTGTGTGTGTGTGTTCTTGTTTAACTATATTCGTGGGGTTCAAAAACCGGGAATACAGTATACTTCTGGGGTCCGGACAGCTTTGTGGGGTCCAAAATGCTGGACCTCACAACTTTAAAGGGCTGTTTGAGGGTTAAGACTTGGTTTTATGATTAGGGTTAGCATTTGGTTATGGTTAGGGTAAGGGTTAAGGTTAGGCATTTAGTTTTGATGGTTAAGGTTAGGGTAAGGGGCTAGGGAATGCATTATGTCAATGATGGGTCCCCACAAAGATAGTGAAACGCACTGTGTGTGTGTGTGTTACCAAAGCAGAGAATTTGCTCCACACAGTTCATTATAGGCTAGTCTTAAATAGTCTATATTTGAAATATTCACATTTGTGTCCAGTTTGGGACGTCGCATATCATTACTGTATGTGCTGGGGTACATTTTCACATAATTTATATACAAGTGGACACCTGAGTATTACCCCCATATTGAAATACACCCAAAACATGCTTTTAGGGATATTGAAGTCAAATATAGTGATTGTGATGTCATAATGCAGCAACAAAGTAATCTGTATTTTTTGTCTTACTTAAACTACTAATCAATTAAAGGTTAAAGTGCCCATATTATGAAAAAAAATACTTTCTGGGATTTGGGGTATTATTTTGTGTCTCTGGTGCTTCCACACGCATACAAACTTTGTAAAAAAAAACATCCCATGCTGTTTTGAGTGAGAGATGGGTTTCTGCATAATATGCAGATACAGCATAATATGGCCACTTTAAGGCTGGTGATAGTCTGTATTTTTTAATCAATAAATCCCATTAAAGACCCAAACCACAGCCTGAAAAATCTTCCTCCAAAAACACATTAATGAGCAACATCTTGTTAAAAACACATCAATGAGCAGCATGTTGTTAGGAAGTGATTAGCTAGTAGTACACAGGTCATGCTGTACATACTACAGGTAGCTACAGTGCATGTAAATACGTAAGGTGCATTCATTTACTACAAATTGTTTTAAGACTGACTGAAATTTAAAATCAATTCTTTAACCCCCAGGCCGCCACACACATCCTATACGCATGTTAAAGATTGACGTTTTCAGTAGAAATAAATGGGCTTAGGAATGTTGGAAAGTATTGAGAGACAGCTTTGGTCTTGTCATGTCATTTGTTGTCCACAAATGTTATAATAAAATATAACTGTGCAGAATTTTTTTTTTTGGAGGGGGGGGTAATCCAGGGTGTAATTCAACGTAGAACTGCCACTGTTTAAAAGTAAGTTAACCACACCAAAGGAACCGGTTATTGCTACACTGCTAAGCTATTTATCATTTGGTACACTCATTTGGTAATGTGGGTTAACTGTTTTAGCAAGTTTTTAAATTGCAGATTAAAGTTGGGGGGGGGAAAGCAAGTACATGTAGCTCAAAGCTAAGACTAGCTCTGGCAATCTCCCTACCTATCTTTAACTTGATGTAATGCTACCTCTCTTGCTTTATCTAGTTGTCATTCTCTTTGTGACAGTGCAGTATAGGTGAGACAGGTTTTAGAGCCCAGGGATTAGCAAGCAGGGCTTAACTCAATTTTGACCACATATGTGGTTACTGTGTTTTGTCTTTGTTGGATACACTCACTGGTTTATCACGAGTCATAAATAAAGCATCATGTTAGCTCTGGCCCAGCACTTAATCTTTCATTACTACATCCTCCTGATTATTACATCTTATACCATGGTCTGGGTGAATACTTGATTCTGATTGGCTGCAGGGCTTCCATAAAAAGTTTTATAAGACACTGCTAAAGGAGTTCCAGTGAAACTGACTGTTTGCTGTGCTACATTTAAACAAAGGAAATGTGAATCTGTCATTTCCAACCCTGTCGTGCTTCAGTGCCTCGTCCTCAGAACACCATAGGATGGCGCTAACACCATTGACTTTAACAGTCTATGGCTAACACACACGCTGAAAGAAATAAGTTATACTGCCCCTCTGAACTGACTTTGTTTCACAGCGAATAACGCTATATCACATCCCGTTCACTGTTCAGGTCGCTACTTCAGCCTGCGGCCGACAGTAACGTTTCAAATCACAGATGAAATTGTTTGTAAAAGTCGTTATATTGTATAAGACATGAAGACATGAAAGGGGAGAGAGAGGGGGAATGACACGCAGCAAAGGGCCGCAGGTCGGAGTCGAATCCGGGCCCGCTGCGTCGAGGAGTAAACCTCTATATATGGGGGCCCGCTCTACCAACTGAGCTATCCGGGCGCCCAGATTCATTTCTTAATATTATTAATATGGAAAAACTAATATGGAAATGACATGAGGTCGGCGATGGTATCAAGTAGAGATGAGACCAGTGATGACATCAGGTAGGAGTTCTATTAGACCACACAAAACTAAATGTCCTGTTCAAGCTCCGAGTCCTCCTCACTTTCGTTTCATTTTGCACTTTAACATTAGTGTTGCTTACAGAGGAAGTCTGATTACTTCTAATGCCAAATCGAAATAATGTAACATGTTTTGTTATATGCTATTAGGCTAATCTTGCCATTGCGAATGAAAAATGCATTTCTGTATCAAAACGTGGCGCATGTGGGAAATATAACAATTAGCCTATGTCTGACAGCGGGGATGTAGTAAAGAAATCAGAACGCAAATTTAAACATCCGCAACACATATGTTCGAAAGTCATCAATGATGATTTATTTATTGTAAAGAAAATAAAGTTCATAATTACTTATAATTTTGGCAGGCCTACAGTGGCTGATATACTTTCAAATAAACCTTTATTATTTAAACACCATACATTAATACTCCAACATTGTTGTGCATACGCCTCTGACACTGGGTAGTTGCGCCCCTGCCCGTTGCTAAGGGTGTCAAGTTGTTTCTAAGGTTCGTTCTATTCCGTGGAGCAGGGAATAACGTTTGCATTGCATAAGAATCTTATGGGATGGGAATGATTGTTCCAGGTATTAGTCAAACCCTCAGGTGTAGCAAGGGAAACAGAGTTATTGTTTGGAAAAACTTTAGATTCAATTGTAAAACGTATTAAAATATGAATTAATGTTTAAAAAAATATATATTTTTGCGCGTCGGACGGTTCACGCCTCGCGTCGTCCATTAATACCTGACAATGGACACCTCATCGGGCATTAACCCTTACATTGCCGCTGGTTGTGTTTACAGCTGTGCTAATTGATTTCCCATGAATACAAGCCACAGACTACAAGAGTAAACTGTGTGCAAAAAGTGAGAGAAAAAAAACTGTTGCAGATGAAAAGTTTTTATCTTTCTAAATATCTTTTTAAACCATTTTTATTACTGTGGTAATGACATTATGATCAGGCTATATCTACAACAGTTGCGTAAAGGCTTTCTACATTATGATATCTTACAGTATGCAAACAAACATGCTAAAAATCATGAAATCCTGCAGATGTTATTTTCTCAGGAAAATGAACCAGTTTGGGGTGTGAGTGTGTGTGTGTGGGGGGGGGGGGAGAAGAAGAAGACTTCAGTATCTTCAATGGTAGCTACAGCACATCCTTGACTCCATCGTAGGTGCATCTAGTATTTCTGGTTGCTGAGACAGGAATACAAGCGCAGCTTTAATATGAATTTACAATCATGCACAGTACGTAGTGGGGAAAAAGCCCGTTTTTGAAAAGCTTCATATAAGAACCTTAAGATTGTTTTGTAAACAATTAATGAAAATGAGAGCTGAAATAGTATGGAAAGTATAACTTGCAACATTGCATACATGGCAACAGCTTTTTTTGTCGTGCAGCATTTAAATAAGTAAATAAATGTTACATGTGATATGCACCATCATGCATATCAGAAACACTCGGGTAAGGAAGTGTTCATAACACCATTTTTTACAATATTTCATTCCTTGTTTCATAAAATGAAGAGAGGAGCTCCTCTTTGAGAGAGGATGCGGCTTGAATGTTACGTGCATAATTAACTCCAAAGAAGCTACTCTTCGCCTCTTTTATGATTTCAAATAATTAATACTGTATTTCAGTGTGAGTTTGACTTTAAAATTAAGTGAATCAGAGATCAATGAAATTTTGTGGATACGAGCATGCCCCCTTTAAAATTAATTAAATATTCAAATGAACACCATTTTCCTATTCTGTATTCCTTGCTGTTACAGTCTTCATTCATTGTGTTCTCCTCCCTGGACAGTAACTGTAGTAAGCCCCCCAGGGTGACAGAGAGAATATCATTTTCTATCATAAAGGCTTCCCATCAGCTCAGTGTACATAATCAATGATGCCTGAGCTGCCTCTTTCACCCCTGTGGCATTGTTAGGCCGTGCCAAAGAAAGACACATGACAGGTTTTCTCAAGGGGTGTGCAATCAGCATGTATGATGTCATGGTGTCCACTATACCCTGACGAATGAAAAAAAATCCTCAACAAGATTAATGATTGCTTAAATTAAAAGTAATTAAGAGAAAGGCATGGTGGTGGAAAGCATTTACTCATGGCTAAAATGTCCCACTCAATGCCGCCGGCTATAATGGAGCTGCAGAGATGTTCCCGATTCAAACCACTGAGCCGGGTATTCCCAGGACACCCCCAGTACTAGCACAGCTCATTGTGGGGCCATCCACTCACCCAGGGGCCAAGGGTCATTAGTTAAAGTAGCTGATAGCAACTCTGTTTCCAGGAACTGCATGGGTCACCATGGACAACCCTGTCATGCTCCACTCCCATTGACTCCCTATACCAGCCTGCTTTTGCAAGCTGTGTGCCATGCATGCCTAAAATAATATATTCTATCTTATGTGTTTCTGTGTATCCAATGTGTACCTAGTTATGTGCACCAGGGCTGGGGTGGACACAATAACAGGAACACCACTGCTATCTAATGCTATTCAATGACTGCAAAAGCTCTAAAAGATATTTTTGAAGATTATGATGTTTACAATTTAGTGACATATCTATAGTTATTTTGAAGTTGTATTTGATGGTTCATTATATGATAAAGTGTTGCTTGCTTATTTCACCTGTACATACAGGGGGATTGAAGACCTAGGCAACATGGGTACACTGCCAGATACAATACTTACAACTGCAATGCAATATTACAGCTGTCCAGGGACGTGCACAGATATGGGCTATTGTTGCCTGGGCAACAGCCTGTGTGCCCTAATTGGCTGAGCTGCCCCTCTAGAGTAAGGGCATAAATAAACTTTTTTTCTGTTGTGGCATCAATTCAATAATCCCATCATTAGTAAAGTCTAATTAAATTGCCATAGTCAAATATGTCAGCATGTGGGAATAAGCTATTTTCACCTATTTAACTATTAGATTTTTAAAATATGATAACACCGATGTGTTCGCCATCCCCAAAAAAACCCAGGGAGTATCTAAAGGTCTACACAGCCAACTTCTACTCATGAGAAATATAGTAATGTATTTCAAAACTTCAACTCCCACTAGAGATGCACCACAGAACATGATATGAAGGCCGATAAACTTCTTCCGAGGAGGCACGTATTTGACGGTACGTACTTGTGGCGCTGCAAAAAAGTGTCCAGAGGTATGTATATCCCATGAGACCAGACTACAAACATCAGCGTGGCTTCCATCAGCAGGTTGAAACTCCTCTGAGATGTTTCAGCTGAGATATGAGACACTTCCTGTTTGGAAAGTTGATAAAATGTTTTTTTTTCACTCTTCATCCTAAAAGAAGACAGAAACATGTAGGGACTGATTTCCTCCACTGAGGCGTTTTAATGAGTTCTTTTTAATGACTCCTTTATGAAACAGAAAAACACAAATGGCAAAGGTCAGATTTGAACTCATAACTTTCAGATTGTGTAGCAGTTTCTTTCCCAGCTGAGCTCTCAAGGCTCTGAAAAATCATGTCAATACTTTAATTAAGGTTCAACTTCTTGGAGTTGCTGTGAAGCAGGTTTCTGTTTATTTAATAGATATATAAATGTATTGCATGTTAATGAAGGGGAATATTCTTCTTTCTCCCTGGGTCTTTGGATTGATCAGCCCTAAAATGGTTCAGTGGGGAAGGACGCTAACTAATGACCAGGAGACGCTGGTTCAAACCCCGCCTAAGGTATGCCACACAGGAGAGTTTGTGATGAATGGATGTGATTTCATTTGTATGAGTCAATTTCAACTTGCAAATTCCTGAATTTCCAACGTCGATTTCAAAGTGCAAATTTGCATTAAAAAAAATTGTTAGTTCTAATCTCTTGTCTGCAGGGTGTTCAGCAGAAATTAAGTACTTTAAAGTGTAAAAACCCCTTACCATATACAGAATAACATCACAGGTAACTACACTTTGTGTCATGTGACTTTCAACACAGAGAGACAGATGATTAATATTAAGAGACTTCTCTGAGAAACGCTCCCAGAGGTCGTTTGTTTAAGCAGCAATTACCAGCTATATTTATGCTTATAGGGCTGCATCCTCTAGTGGCCGTAATAGTTATGAATGGAGCAAAGCAGGAAGTAAGCTGACGAACTGGCTGCACAAGAGTGTTCAGTTGTAAAGCAATATTCCCTCCAAATGTCTGTACCCGTCGCTGCAGCTTTCCCCCACGCACCCATGCATGAAAACATCTGAACAATAGATTAATAAAGTCTTGAATCATCTATTTTTCTAATAATCAAAAATAAATACAAGGGACATTAAAGACAAAATGTTATGTGATGATGGATAACATCTTTTCAAATTATTCTAAGACTTAGTTGTTAGAAAAATGTGAGAATCCTCTTGAACATCTCTGCAGTCTTTGTGTGTCTTCCGACCATTCATATTCATTTCCATGGTGGAAGTAGAGCAAGTGGCATGTATTGCTGTCTACCACATTGTGTTTTTGAATACAATCACCAGGGGACGACAATGTCAAAAAGTGTCTTATCAAAAACAATGATAGTGCACTTCTACACTGCCATCATTGAGTCCATCCTCACCTGCTCCTCCATCATCTGGTACGCTGCTGCCACTGCCGAGGACAAGGGCAGACTGCAGTGTATCATCTGCTCGGCGGAGCAGTCCCTATATGAATTTGCGATGTCGTGATCGCAACAATTCACACAAATTAAACCCATTACCGTGAATTCAGTGCGACTCACAATTTTGACCAATCACCGCAACTTTACTGCAAATTTGACCAATAACTGGAGTTTCCCGCGACTTCAACCAATCACAGCAGGCCCACATGCCAGACTTTGCGTCAGTATGTGACTCTGAGAGCCACTGACCAAGCGGGAGTGAGAACGGTTGACACAACACACGTACGTCGCAGAATTCATTTCCTTGTTTCTGATATGAAGACGAGACGTGGGTGACTCGAACATCTCCATTTTACTAACAAAACGTACAGCGAAAGAACAACAAACAATTCAGACCGTCCTTCCAACCTGTATACATTTTAATATATTTCATATTATACCAACATTTGCAGCATCCAAAGCCTTTTTGGTAAGGTTACTAGGTAAACTCAGCCCAGAGCAGTTTTATGCTCCCCCAAAACAAGTTTCCTTTTATTTTTAAAGTATACCCAAAAAATGGGTTAGGCAAGAGACTCTGATTCCACATTCTACACACACACACACACACACACACACACATATATATATATATATATATATATATATATATATATTTATATATTTATATATATGAGCTCTGTCCAAACATACTGATGCGTTTTTGAAGGAGTTCCATGAACGCCTCCAGTTGAAAAAAGCCTTCTTACTTTTTGTGGTTGTAATTAGAACTGTCGTCTTTAATTTAATTTTTTCAACAGACAGAAGGGAAGAGAGAGAGAGAGAGAGAGAGAGAGAGAGAGAGAGAGAGCTGAGTTAACAGCTGTTTCTATTCGTCCTGGCTGAAAATTAGGGCATAATAGCCTTTTTTTCCTTTAAAACATTCTTAAAATTCATTCTGATTTTTGGGTGTGCCATAGAGTGGCCATAGAAATAAGGTTAAAGACATAGCAGCTTTAGGCCAATTTTCCATATTCATATTATTCTGAGCACATCAAGCAGATAGCCTAGCCAAAATGTGTTTATAGTCATAGTATAGGCACACAAATAAATGTGATTTCAGATATACTTAAGAATACCTACTGTACACTATCAAAACAATAGAAATAAAATCTACCAGCCACCACCTCTGCAACAAGGACCTCCATCAGTGGAGGCAATGTTTCTTATGGCCGACATCCTTGGCTGGGGGTTCTGTTTGATCTGCCATCCTGTCAGGAAGAAACTTCTTTCAGTTCAATCGCTTTGTGAAAAATGAGTCAATTACCGCATTTCTTTGAGAGGATTCCAATTTTAGGTGAGTGGATGGTCATTTATCATCAAAGGTTTGGAGGCACAGCTTGCTGACCCTACAAGAAATCAAAAATCTAACCGATTTAAAGTTTTGGCCCTTTCCTTTAAAGCGTTAGTGTGTATATCTCTGTTCATAAGAGACTGTGTGAGGCATAGCTTCCAGGTAACGTATGGTCCGAAGGCAATTTGTCATGAACGGAGCCCTATCTTTATCAGCATATGAATATGTCCTGATGACTTACCTGTTTCATCAGTCAGACTGCAGTAGCAGCAACAGTCTCTGTCCTCCAGCAGGATTCTCTGTGCAGCACATCCTCCACTGTGTTGCTATTTACACTATATTCTTTTGAGATCAAATATTGTAAGCGAGTGGCACAGTGCACAGCTCATCATTGTATATAATAACATCAGTGGCATTCATTATGTCTGTTTGGTAGTCACTTTAAACTTTTGCATGTGAAGTCCATATTTGCAAAAATGTCCTTTAGTCTATATTTCGTCACAAAACACGGTGGATTTCAAATGTATAAACAAAAGAACACCTGTTAGCACTGTGCATGGCCCAGTTTATACATTTTGTCTGCTGTTTCCAAAGTAAAAAGATTTCTGATATTATTACTATTTACAAAGCATAAAAAAACCTAGTAAGATTTAGGGAAAGATCAAGGTTTGGGTTGAACTAAGTACTTCATAAAAGGCTAGGAAATAGAAAAATTTAACCAAGCTAGCTAGCTACCGCTAGTGTTGGTAACCTAAGGGAAAGTTTGTAGATTTTCTATTCTGCCGTTCATGCAGATGAATGTCTTCAGTACCTGGAGGTCTGTGTTTATCTGCCGGTAAAACTCCCATTGGATGACGTGCTTCAGAAGGGTTGAAGCGTTTAGCTTAGCGTGGCTCCATAGCAAGAATAAACAACACTGCCTTTAGCTGTTGCTCTTTCCTGTTTGGTGCTGGAGGGAGTGCACCCATTGGTTGTTGACAATGTTCACACGATTTAACTTTACTACCAAGACTTAAAACTCACGATAATATCAAACACATCGTGATATTTGAGTTTCTTCATATTGCCCAGCTCTAGGTAGAACCCCTTAGCCTTCAGAACTGCCTTACATAGGTTCAACAAGGTGCTGGAAACTGGTCTGGTGACTGTGGAGGCCATTTGAGAACAGTGAACTCATTATGTTCAAGAGATCAGTTTGAGATGATTTGAGCTTTATGACATGGCGTGTTATCCTGCTGTAAGAAGCCATTAGAAGATGGGTACACTGTGGTCGTGAAGGGGATTGACATAGTCAGCACCAATAGTCAGGTATGCTGTGGTTGTGTGTGCTTTAAACAATGCTCAATTGGTACCAAGGGGCCCATAGTGCCATTTCACCACCTCCAGCCTAAACTGTTTATACAAGGCAGGATAGACCAATGCTTTCCTGTTGTTTACACCCAAATCCAACCCATCTGAACAATAGCTCTAGTGTATTGTCCAACTAGAGCTAAACATTTCATACATAAAACAAAACTACAAAAGGTGCAATACAAAGGTGAGAGCAAAAAAGATGAGGACCCCTGGTGTTCTAAAATTGCTTTCCTATTCATTAAAGGCGGAAATGCCCAAAAATAATCTTAAAAAAAACAAAGAATGGCGATGGCATCATATCACTGTGAATGCTGGGACTTGCCATCCCTGCCTCCGCTAATTCAGCTCCCTGTCTCTCTTCCTGCTGTTCTAATTTCACAGTAGATGATTATTACTGTTGAATAAATTAGCACTGGTTATTATGCTGCAGCTGATCCATTTATAACTAATTCCATTTATTACAATATATGATTCATTATAAGGAGCCTGATTGGCCTGCACTCTCATGTCACATTAGAGTGCTGGTTGACGGCTAAATGAAAAGAATGACGTGCATTTATGTAAAGCAACAGGTTGTCCCTGATATAGGGAGACTGTTCCACCAGAAAACCACCACATTGGTTCGTTGAAGCATTTAAAATGATCAATTTCTTTTTTTAAATTGACAGCTGACTTTTTGCCCTCTTTCAGGTATACAGGGGTGGGGTAGAGGGGGGGCCCTGAAATATGATTGGCCTGTCCTGCCCCCAATACATTGGGCTAGAGTGATGTCAATCTGACAAGTTTGATTTCAATGGGATCAGAGTCTGTCACTTTGCTGCCTTTTCTGCCAATCGCTGCCTTTCCATTTGGTGAATGGATATATACTTTAAACAGACAGAACTCACTGTGGAGCACTTGTTGCTGTAAGAAATATGTGTATTGCACTTTATTTCCATTCTGTTTCCTGTTATCCTATGAAAAATCGAGGAAGGGATGAAGTGACCCTGCCCGGAGGAAGCCCGGGGCCCCCGTCTGGAGCCAGGCCCAGATGGAGGGCTCGTCAGCGAGCGTCTGGTGGCCGGGTTTGCCACGGAGCCCGGTCGGGCACAGCCCGAAAAAGCTACGTGGCAGACATCCCTCCATCCCATGGGCCCACCACCTGTGGGAGGAACCGCTGGGGTCGGGTGCGCTGCCACATGGGTGGCAGTGAAGGTCAGGGGCCTCGACGGACCAGACCCGGGCAGCAGAGGCTGGCTCTGGGGACGTGGAATGTCACCTCTCTGTGGGGGAAGGAGCCGGAACTTGTGCGGGAGGTGGAGCGCTACCGGTTAGATCTGGTGGGGCTTACCTCTACGCACAGTCTTGGTTCTGGAACCATACTCCTGGATAGGGGTTGGACTCTTTTCTTCTCCGGAGTTGCCCAGGGTGTGAGGCGCCGGGCGGGTGTGGGGATACTCACAAGCCCCTCGGCTGAGCGCCGCTACGTTGGAGTTTAACCCGGTGGACGAGAGGGTCGCCTCCCTACGCCTGCGGGTTGTGGGGGGAAAAACTCTGACTGTTGTTTGTGCATATGCACCAAACAAGAGTTCAGAGTATTCGGCCTTCTTGGAGACCTTGAGTGGAGTCCTGCATGGGGGCTCCAGTCGGGGACTCCATAGTTCTGCTGGGGGGACTTCAACGCGCACGTGGGTAATGATGGAGACACATGGAGAGGCGTGATTGGGAGGAACGGCCTCCCTGATCTAAACCAGAGTGGTTGTTTGTTGTTGGACTTCTGTGCTAGTCATGGATTGTCTATAACGAACACCATGTTCGAACATAGGGATGCTCATAAGTGTACTTGGTACCAGAGCACCCTAGGCCAAAGGTCAATGATCGATTTTATAATCAAGTTTCATCTGATCTGAGGCCATATGTTTTGGACACTCGGGTGAAGAGAGGGGCGGAGCTGTCAACCGATCACCATCTGGTGGTGAGTTGGGTCAAGGGGTGGGGGAAGACTCTGGACAGACCTGGTAAGCCCAAACGGGTAGTGCGGGTAAATTGGGAACGTCTGGAGGAGGCCCCTGTCCGACAGACTTTCAACTCACACCTCCGGCGGAGCTTTTCGTGCATCCCTGTGGAGGCTGGGGGCATTGAACCCGAGTGGACAATGTTCAAAGTTTCCATTGCTGAAGCTGCGGTGAGGAGCTGTGGTCTTAGGGTCTTAGGTGCCTCAAGGGGCGGTAACCCACGAACACCGTGGTGGACACCGGTGGTCAGGGAAGCCGTCCGACTGAAGAAGGAGTCTTTCCGGGATATGTTATCCCAGACGACTCCGGAGGCAGTTGCAAGGTACCGAAGGGCCCGAAGGGCTGCAGCCTCTGCCGTGAAAGAGGCAAAGCAGCGTGTGTGGGAGAAGTTCGGAGAAGACATGGAGAAGGACTTTCGGTCGGCACCAAGGTACTTCTGGAAAACCGTTCGCCACCTCAGGAGGGGGAAGCGGAGAACCATCCAAGCTGTGTACAGTAAGGATGGGGACGCTGTTGACCTCAACTGAGGAGGTAATAGGGCGGTGGAAGGAGCACTTTGAGGAACTCCTAAATCCGACTAATACGCCCTCTATGGTAGAGGCAGAGCTGGAGGATGAGGGGGGGATTGGCATCAATTTCCCTGGTGGAGGTTGCTGAGGTAGTTAAACAACTCCACAGTGGCAAAGCCCCAGGAATTGATGAGATCCGTCCAGAAATGCTTAAAGCTCTGGGTGTGGAGGGGTTGTCTTGGTTGACACGCCTCTTCAACATTGCGTGGAAGTCTGGGACGGTGCCTAAGGAGTGGCAGACCGGGTGGTGGTTCCCCTTTTTAAAAAGGGGGGACCAGAGGGTGTGTGCCAATTACAGGGTATCACACTTCTCAGCCTCCCCGGTAAAGTCTACTCCAAGGTGCTGGAAAGGAGGGTTCGGTCGATAGTCGAATCTCAGGTTGAAGAGGAACAATGCGGATTCCGTCCTGGTCGTGGAACAACGGACCAGATCTTTACTCGCAAGGATCCTGGAGGGAGCCTGGGAGTATGCCCAACCAGTCTACATGTGTTTTGTGGATCTGGAGAAGGCGTATGACCGGGTGCCCCGGGAGATACTGTGGGAGGTGCTGCGGGAGTACGGGGTGAGGGGGTCCCTTCTCAGGGCCATCCAATCTCTGTACGACCAAAGCGAGAGCTGTGTCCGGGTTCTCGGCAGTAAGTCGGACTTGTTTCAGGTGAGAGTTGGCCTCCGCCAGGGCTGCGCTTTGTCACCAATCCTGTTTGTAGTATTTATGGACAGGATATCGAGGCGTAGTCGGGGTGGAGAGGGGTTGCAGTTCGGTGGGCTGGGGATCTCATCGCTGCTTTTTTGCAGATGATGTGGTCCTGATGGCATCATCGGCCTGTGACCTTCAGCACTCACTGGATCGGTTCGCAGCCGAGTGTGAAGCGGCTGGGATGAGGATCAGCACCTCTAAATCGGAGGCCATGGTTCTCAGCAGGAAACCGATGGAGTGCCTTCTCCAGGTAGGGAATGAGTCCTTACCCCAAGTGAAGGAGTTCAAGTACCTTGGGGTCTTGTTCATGAGTGAGGGGACAATGGAGCGGGAGATTGGTCGGAGAATCGGCACAGCAGGTGCGGTATTACATTCAATTTATCGCACCGTTGTGACGAAAAGAGAGCTGAGCCAGAAGGCAAAGCTCTCAATCTACCGGTCAGTTTTTTGTTCCTACCCTCACCTATGGTCATGAAGGCTGGGTCATGACCGAAAGAACAAGATCCAGGGTACAAGCGGCCGAAATGGGTTTCCTCAGGAGGGTAGCTGGCGTCTCCCTTAGAGATAGGGTGAGAAGCTCAGTTATCCGTGAGGAGCTCGGAGTAGAGCCGCTGCTCCTTTGCGTCGAAAGGAGCCAGTTGAGGTGGTTCGGGCATCTGGTAAGGATGCCCCCTGGGCGCCTCCCTAGGGAGGTGTTCCAGGCAAGTCCAGCTGGGAGGAGGCCTCGGGGGAGACCCAGGACTAGGTGGAGGGATTATATCTCTAACCTGGCCTGGGAACGCCTCGGGATCCCCCAGTCGGAGCTGGTTAATGTGGCCCGGGAAAGGGAAGTTTGGGGTCCCCTTTTTGGAGCTGCTACCCCCGCGACCCGACCCCGGATAAGCGGATGAAGATGGATGGATGGATGGATGGGTTATCTGAAAACTGTGTACAGCAAGGTTTTCTTTGTTGAAGTTTGAGGCAAGTTTATTGTAAATGTATTGCACTTGACTATCCAAATTTTTGCCTTAGGAGCCCATAGAAAATGTGTATTGTATTTGGATACACAATTTGTTAAAAATACAAACAAGTGAAATTAATAATGAACGTGATGTGTTTTATTTAGCAAAATTACATGTGTGTGTTCTATCCTATCCAATATGTTGTATATTTCTAAGCAGATTTTCTATGCTGTATTCTGATCAAATCTGCAGTGTGATGATAAATACCCAATAAAATGATTTCCTTATGTATCGCGCTTCGGGCAGTCTTCTGAGATGTGCTCGTCGCGCATGTAACGCTACAGCTCATAACGTGACGTAACATGGCTTTTAACATTAAGCTAACGTTAGCTAGCTAGCTAACTAGCTGACCAAGACCGGGTCCAAACTAGTTTAATGATAGCCAGACAGATTCTTTTTGGAGAATGGCAGAATGAATGGGTGCCGTTTGAAAAGATGACATATAAACGGTTCTCCAGATTGGATGTCTACACGTTGAAATGGGGAAGGTATCTGAGCTTTCTGGAGGGCTCTTAAGAAGCTTTGTGCTGGGGAGAGACATGTATGATGAGCTGTTGTCATTTATATATATGTATATTTGGTTTATAGTTTGTCCATTTTGTTAATATGCTATCGTATGGTCTTGAATATTGTAGTTAATGTCTAAAGTAAATGTCTGGGTGGGTGGTGATGACAGGGGGGCGGGGGGTATATTCACTGTTGTAATGTAACGAAATACAAATAATACTGATACTGTACTTAAGTATAATTTTCACGTATCTGAACTTTACTTTGTTATTTGTATTTCTGGAAACTTTTACTCCTCTACATTTCCTGAATAAAATGTATACTTTTACTCCGATACATTTCCCCTAACAATCTTCGTTACTCGTTACTTGTAAGAAATGTTTTTGTACGTTGGAGTGAAAGATACTTCCTCACAACAACATTTTAATTCTGTCTGTTGTCTTTATTGATGTCAGACTTTGAATTTGATGTTTAGGAAGGTTTGGAAACCCTAAATATTATGTTTTATTATAAGGAAGCCACAATACAACTTTTACTTCTAATAATTAAGTATATTTAATATCATAAAATTACTTTTGATACTTAAGTACAGTAAATACCAGATACGTTAAGACTTTTAGTAGTAGTAGTAGTAGTAATATTCTAAAAGTTGACTTTAACTTCTACCAAAGTGTTTTCTGGTAAGACACTTGTACATTTACTTTCAAGTACTTTATACAAGACTGGGTATATTCATGTTTCAAAATTTGTGTTTTTTGGGTTCTGTTAAAATAAATGAAATAAAAATGTTAATCATAAAAAAAAGTGAAATGCCCCATAAGTTTTTTGTCGTGAAGGTGTAGCATGGCAACCCGTTCTCAATCCCAACTCATAAAATACGGACGCGTGGTCAGTGGCTCTCAGCGTCAGATACCGATGCAAAAATCACCCATCAGTGTCTGTATGGAACACACCGGGCAGAGCAGCAGCTCCACTGCGCTGTAAGATGACGTAGTATTAAGAGAGACAACAGTAGCGAGTAGTATGAAAGACCGAAATTCCGCGTAGGAAGGCTGGTTGGGGGGGTGGATGGGTCAAACAACACAGGACTTTTACCCAGGAGACAGGGGTTCATGTCCCATTCTTGTTCCGCACGGCACTGAAACGTTCATTTTATAACCCCAGCCACCATCTTTTCCCAAAACCAACTGTCGCGTTTTTCTTTTCCTAAACCCAACTGTCCCGTTTTTATAAGCCCACCCACAATCTTTTCCTTAACCTACGTCAAAAATGACGACAATAGTCCCGACCCAGCGTGTTTAGATATGACGCTAAAAGAGACTTTTAATAACGCCAAAGGCACCTGACCAAGCGTCCGTATTTTACGCAATGGGAGTGAGAATGTGTTGAGCATTGGCATGGCAGGGTCAGCCCTATGTTCCCACATTTCTAAGAATTTTTTTTCACTGAAGATTAGGTCCTATGTTCCCACATTTCTAAGATTTTTCTTAAAATTAGGCCCTATGTTCCCACATTTCTAGGACATTTAAATTTCAAAATTAGGTCTTGTGTTCCTACATTTCCCTTCAGTTCAAGCCCTATCCTCCCACAACATTTTTAGGGTTAGGGTTAGGGGGATAAAATCTGATACAAATTTATGAAAAAGGAAATGTGGGAAAATAGGGCCTAATTTTGGAAAAAAATATTAGAAATGTGGGAACTGTTGGAACATAGGGCCTAATTTTGAATTTTGGAACATAGGGCTGTTTGGAACATAGTCACACTATAGTCTATAACTGAGTGGTTTTGTATAAAAGAATTTTTAATAACAGAAAATGTTCTGTATTTTAACTGAAGCTACACACAAAATTTCAGTTTTTTAATCACAGGACAAAGGACCCTACAAGAGTAGTAGGGTAATGAGCTGCCAGAACTTTTTCTGTTATTTTATGGATTTATTTCTTAGAGTGTACCGTATGCTTGGTTTATGTCCCCTGTGTTTCAGTTTACAGTTTATGTATATATACTGAACATGAAATTTGTCTGTGATTCAGGGTGACATAACAGACATTATTTATGTGAAAATGTCAACCTAAACAGATAATCTACACATTTTTACTGGAAATAAAAGGAAATGCAGAAGGTCAATAATTGTATTATTGCAGCCATCACTTTGGCTTTCAGAATACATAAAATAATTACAATGTTTTGGGCACAGGTTGTTTTTTTTCTTCTGACATCCTATACAGCAGTGGTTCCCAACCTTTTTTCCTTGGCGCCCCCCCTACTTATGTCTAAGAAGAGTTGAGCCCCCCCTCCAAAACCGAAGTTGAGGTAACTCTCGAGATAGAGCCTTACTTTCTGTTTTGATAGAGAGCAGTTATCAGCACTTTTAAGTTTCTCCGCTATGTTTCATTCATAAAATAGTGATGCCGTGGCGGCAGGACAAATGAGGATGATAGCAGCTAGCAGCTGACCTGATGACAGCAAGGGTCCCAGGTTAAGAGGTCCCGGAGGTTTGGCCTACTAAGTAGCCTGTCTACGATTTTAAGCGAGAACAAAAATATATAGTTTTTATACAGACTTTTGTATACATTATATATTCTGGTGTATTATCATAATTTGTTTAACATGTGCAAATATTTTTTTTTTACCTCAACCTCAAACCAGATAAAGACTTGCGCACCCCCCTGTGATCTCTGCCGCCCCCCTGAGGGGTCCCCGGACCCCAGGTTGGGAACCACTGCTATACAGTATGTTCTCCACTTGCAGAGAGAAGATATCCAGGGCCTCAGGGTGCCTTCTTTGTTGCTCTAACACCATCTCTTCCCTCTTGAACCCTAAGACTCTTAGTCCAAAGAGTTTGGCATGAAAAAAATCTATGTTTTCCCAGGACATGATGAAAAGCATCGATTCAATCCAGCCTGTAAGCCTGAGTGTCTTTGTGAACAGTACCTGCTGGATGTCAGCATACACGTACGTATACACACACACACACACACACAGTGTGTAAACCTTTCTTCTGACACTCCAGATGTACCTGTGAGAGCGCTCGTCTCCAACAACCCAATACAACTGGCAGGCGTTCCCTAAAGATTGACATGATGGCTATTAAGGGAGGGCTAGTGAATATAATGCAATGAATAATTTAGCAGTCTGACAGGGTAGTAAAGAGGGAGGGGAAGCATGAATTAGTGGATGTGTTCTTTTATATGAACTTTTTTTGGTTTTGGTCCATTATGCATAGCATCCTTTCAGAATCTCTCCATACTCAGTGAAGAGTCCCTGTAGTTTGGCACTCAAGGCCCCAAAAGAAGTCCACGTTTCATGGATGGAGAGGCTGGTGATCCGCTGCTAATCAGGGAGAAGAAGCAATTCCAAAAGCACGCTGAGCACGGCTACTCATCAAATCCATTATTTACACACTTTGTGACTATGCGAGTATGTATGTATCTATTGTAGTAAACTAGTTAAGAGGAGGGAATAAGTAGCTATCAGTACCTGAGGTCAGATGAGTAACCAATGCAAATAGACAACACTTAAATCCATAATAAAATGTAATATGCACTTAGAGCACATATCCCAAACAAATCGGCAGAATCCTTTTGTATTTGATATTTTAATTACAGAAATAGTTAGTAACGTGTATGTACATCCTTATCTGCAGTGCCTGAATTGGACTAATTGTATAAGTGTTTAATAGGTTTCTGTTTTTGTGTTGTCTTATTTGTTTTCTGACTTTTATGTATTTTAAAGCCCTATCTCGGCACGGGCATCACACCTTAGATTGTGCTATGAAGGCTGTGGTGTGTGGCATAGGTTTATGCTACATACTGTCTCTGTACAAATAAACATTAAAATATAAAATATAATACATTGTAAAAAATAAACAAAAATCTCTTCCATAACATCCTCTCGCTGTTGGAAATGTGGCTAGTTTGCAATACGAGAGAAGAACATAGACATTTGCATTGCACCCCAGCTACCAGATACCGACGCAACAGTCACCCTTTAGCGTCTGTTTGGAACGCACCTGGCAATTCAATTCAATTGTATTCATAGTATCAAAATATTACAAGAGTTATCTCAGGACACTTTACAAATAGAGTAGGTCTAGACCACACTATAATTTACAAAGACCCAACAATTCTCCCCAAGAGCAAGCATTTGGTGCAACACTTGCTAGGAAAAACGTCCTTTTAGGCAGAAAACCTCGGACAGACCCAGGCTCCTCGTGGGCGGTATCTGTCGCTGCTGGTTGGGACACAGAGACAATGATACAGATATACAGATATTAAGAAATATGATTCATAATTATTATATTAGTTGGTGTGATGAACAGTGGCAATTATAGTAAGGTGGTTTAAATTCAAAACAATGACAATTCCTCTACCATTTTGTACTGTATCCACCTTTTCTTCAGAAATAAGCGTTCTGGGCAAAGGAAAAAGCTTTTTCTCTCCTAAATATTAAAACACACATGTTAATGCAATGCATCGTAGCAGAATACTGTTGAAATTTTTACAGCTCACAAAACCTTTATAAGATAATCATAATTACATCCTCTGAACTGCAATAAATGTAATGTTGATCAGGCAAGCATCTGTAACCTAATTATTGGAAATGAAACGTAATGCATTACACGACTCTCTTAGGTATAGGGGTGAAATTAATGTCATTACAGCAACCTATTAACCCATCTATGCAGGTGGGAACTCATTAGCAATGTTTTGCCCACTATTTATTTCACATCCTTTAATTTTTTGTCTTGCAGCAAACAGAATAGAGTATATACGTACAGTAGGTTGGCAGGAATAGAATGCTTCATTTGGATTCAGTAGGTTGACGTTCAGATCACAGTTTTCAGAATTTGGAGGTTGGTTAACTGAAGTGTTTGTGAATCATGATGCATCAGTCAGAAGCTTTGAGCAGTCCTTCCAGGATTTCGCAGCCTTTTTTTGATTTTGCGGGAGCTTTTGTAAAAAATTGCGATAAAAGTTGCAATGTCTTTTGTATTTTTGTTGCAATGAAGTTGCAAGAGACAGTCAAAGTTGCAAAAAATAGTTTCTTTTGTATTTTTGGTTTGGTTTGATTTATTTATGGATATAGAAAGACAACAAAGTGGGAGGGTATCTAAGGGATAACATGTAAAAGCGAGAAAACACTTTTTTCCAACATGGTCCCTGATGTAAGAGAACAGGACATACATCACATGCAAACACATACAGTCCTTCTGAGGTTAAAACAATAAAAAAAATAAAAAACCACCCTTCCAAATACCAGATAAAACACCATGAGCTACAAAGCAATACATTAACCTGTCCCCAGTCTAGATTTTATTTTCCCCTAATTATCTGTTTTATTCCATAAGTAGACCCTAACTTTATATCTAAAATCCCTTTTCGTTGCTGCTATTTTGATATGAAGTGGAAGACTATTCCATAAAACAATTCCTGTATAAAAAAAAGGATTTTCTTGCTTCACTATTCACACATGGCACCTTACATGAACGGACACTGGCCCTAGTCTCATGGGCATGTTGAGTATGCGCCATCAAAATCAGAAATCCCAAATACTAAGGGCTACACCCTTAATAATACTGTACATATGATTGATTTAAGTTGTTCAACCCTAAGCTTAACAGGCAAGAACTCAACCCTCTTAAACTCATTTCTTCCCACATGATACCTAGAAGGTTTAGACAGTATGAAGTGGATCATATTATTTTGCATAATCTGCATCTTGTTTTTCATTTTCATCGTCAGACCACTGTACCATGCTGAGCATACATAATCAAAATGACATTGAATGAGTGCTGAAACGAGGAGTTTTTTTATTTTGGAGTCAAACTGCCTTGTATTACGGTATAAGATTTTCAATTTGCAGGCACTCTTGTTCAGTAATTTCTCTTACACTACTCTACTACTGGCTAGTAACCTTACCTAAAATGCTCAGGATGCTGCAAATGTTGGTATATGAAAATGGCTGGTGGATTTAAGGCAAACGATCTTAACATTGTTAGTTAATTTCCTCTCCTGGCCTGTGGCCATGCATTTATATGGTTTGATAAAGTACTTATTGGACTTTAACTTATCATTGCACTTACAATAACGAGCGTAGCTGTCCTCAATTTAGGCCATCCTGTAACGTCTCATCTCCGGTTTTTCCTGGATCCACCGTGTGTGTGTTTGTACGCGCGCGTCACCAGCTGCAGAGAGCCGACAGGATTGAAACAGGAGCAGCTTTCAGCGACTTTGGTGTGAAAAAACATTCCAGCGTACACTGATGTTAAAATGTATACAGGTTGGCAGGACGGTATGAAATGTTTTGCACGGTCTTTCGCTGTACGTTTTGTTGGTAAATGTGAGATGTTCGAGTCACACACATCTCGTCTTCATATCAGAAACAAGGAAATTCATTTGGCGACGTACGTGTGTTACGTCAACCCGTTGGTCAGTGGCTCTCAGAGTCACATACAGTGGTATGAAAATGTTTAGGCACCCCTCTGAGGCGGCATAATAATTTACTCTGTCGCCACAGAAAATAATCACAGTGGCATGCCATTCATTTTCTAATATAAAGCTGAGTACGGGGTTATTTTCCAGACAAAGTTTTTCCTTGTCATTTTGTTGATTTGAATACCTGTAACTACTTAGCACTGATTAATTGGAACACACAATTAAGCCTTGAACTTCATAGACAGGTGCACCCAATCATGAGAAAAGGTATTTAACCCTTGTGTTGTCCTTCGGGTCACCGGGACCCGTCCAGTTTATTTGACGTTTTGTATTGGCCTGGCGTTGAGTTTCGGGGTCCCCCGAAGCTTAACGCCAGGCCAATACAAAACGTCAAATAAACGTATAGTTAACCCTTGTGTTGTTGTGATTGGTGGCCAATTGTAAGTTGTTGTTCTCTTTGACTCTCCTCTGAAGGATGGCAACATGGGGGCCTCAAAACATCTATCAAATGACCTGAAAACAAAGATTGTTCAACATTATGGTTTAGGGAAAGGCTACAAAAAGCTATCGCAGAGATGTACGCTGTCAGTGTCCACTGTGAGGAATATAGTGAGGAAATGAAAGACCACAGGCACAGTTCTTGGTACAGGCCAGAAGTGGCAGGCCATGTAAAATATCGGAGAGGCAAAGGCGAAGGATGGTGAGAACGGTCAAAAACAGCCCATAGACCACCTCCAAAGACCTACAACATCATCTTGCTGCAGATGGTGTCACTGTGCATCGTTCAACAATTCCGCACGCTTCGCACAAGGAGAAGCTGTACGGGAGAGTGATGCGGAAGAAGCCTTTTCTGCACACATGCCACAAACAGAGTCGCTTGAGGTATGCAAACGCACATTTGGACAAGCCAGCTTCATGTTGGAATAAGGTGCTGTGGACTGATTAAACAAAGATTGAGTTAATTGGTCATAACAAGGGGTGTTATGCATGGCGGCAAAAGAACACAGTGTTCCAAGATAAACACTTGCTACCCACAGTAAAATTTAGTGGAGGTTCCATCATGCTGTGGGGCTGTGTGGCCAGTGCCGGTACTGGGAATCTTGTTAAAGTTGAGGGTCGCATGGATTCCACTCAATATCAGCAGATTCTTGAGAATAATGTTGAAGAATCAGTCACAAAGTTGAAGTTACGCCGGGGCTGGATATTTCAACAAGACAACGACCCAAAACACTGCTCAAAATCTACTTGGGCATTTCTGCAGAGGAACAAGTACAATGTTCTGTAATGGCCATCCCAGTCCCCAGACCTGAATATCAGTGAAAATCTGTGGGATGATTTGAAGCGGGCTGTCCATGCTCGGCAACCATCAAACCTAACTGAACTGGAGATGTTTTGTAAGGAGGAATGGTCCAAAATACCTTCATCCAGAATCCAGACACTCATTAGAGGCTATACGAAGCGTCTAGAGGCTGTTATTTTTGCAAAAGGAGGCTCTACTAAATATTGATGTGATTTTTCTGTTGGGGTGCTCAAATTTATGCACCGGTCTAATTTTGTTTTGATGCATATTGCACATTTTCTGTTAATTCAATAAACATCATTTCCCTACTGAAATATGACTGTGTCTATCAGTTATTTGATAGATCAAAATGAAATGAAAAACAAAGTCTGGCACGTGGGACATCTTTTAATTAGTTTTGGTCATATATTTTGTTATTGTAAAATAAAGGATGACAAATAATCCTTCCAGGATTTTGCGGCCTTTTTTTGAGATTGTTGCAGCACAAATGCCTGATTTTGCGGCAGCTTTGTAAAAAATTATTAACTCATTGTATTTTTGTTGCGATGAAATTGCGGGAGACAGTGAAAATTGCAAAACAAAGTTGTGATTTTTTATTAGTTTCAGCATGATGTCTGCGAGTCATGTGGTGGTCCCCCTGGGACTTCTCCACATGAAGAAAATTCAGAGCTGGTTCGGTCTGTGTACATAAGTGTACACAGACGCTTCTCTCATTGGCTGGGGGGGGGGCATGTGCGAATCGCAGGTTGTGGGAGGGAGATCAGGTCAGATTCCCCACCTCCTCACATAAATTGCCTGGAGCTGTCCACAGTGCTGAAAGTGTTGAAACACGTTGCTCGGGTAGTGACGGGCAGACATGTAGTGATAAGAACAGACAACATGACAGCGGCGGCGTATAACAACCATCAAGACGGTGTGCGCTCAGCCCGGCTATTAGAAATAGCCAGGAGCCTGCTGCTGTGGTCACACAGACACCTGCTCTCAATCAGAGCAGTGTACATTCCGGGGGTTCTGAACCGCGAGGCAGACCTGATGTCCCCGGTGGGGGGGGGTCCCTTTCACAACGAGTAGAAATTGAATCCTGCTCTCGTTCAGATGCTGTGGAACAGGTTCGGGAGAGCGAAATGTGGATCTGTTTGCCTGACAAGAAAATGCACAGTGCGCATTGTGGTTCTCTATGAACACGCGGGACAATTCACCTCTCGGGGTGGACGCCTGTTCTCATCGACCATGGCCCAGAGCCCTTCTATACACTTTCCCCCCCTGTCCCTCTGATTCCTCGCCTCCTGGAACGCATTCAGGAGGAGAGCCTGTCGGTCATTCTGGTGGCACCGGCACTAGCGCATCCTGGTTCCAAACCCTGGTTCAACTACTGGCGGGGCCACCGTGGCAACTGCCGTGGCACAGGGACACACTTTCGCAGCTTTAATAAGCCAGCGGCTATGGGCTAGCCACTGAGCGGGAACACTTGGAGAGTCTAGGCTTGCCCCCTGCTGTTATATGCACTATCCATGGTGCGAAAGCCCCCTCTACTATGTCGTGTTATGCTGGATGATGGTCCACTTTCTGGTGTGTGAGCTGGTGTGTGGAGAAAGGTGCAGACTCCACATTGTGTCCTCTGCCCCTCGTGTTAACCTACCTTCAGACCTTGGTGGATAATGATTTGGCCCCGTCTGCAGTTAAAGCCTATGTGGCGGCCATTTTGTCCTGACACGAGGGCTATGGGGAGAGATCGTTTTTTGCGCAACCCCTGGTGAAGCGTTTTTTGAAGGGGGCCAGTAACCTGTTGTGCGTTCTCTCACACCTCAATGGGATTTAACCCTGGCGCTATGTGCTCTGGGCGCGGGGGTCATCCTTTCAAGCCTCTGGCAATAATCTCTCTCAGTATGCTGTCACTGAAAACAGCACTCCTCGTTTTTTTAAGATTTGTTGTGGGCATTTCAGCCTTTAATGGAACAGACAGCTAGGTATGAAAGGGGAGAGAGAGGAGGAAGACATGCAGGAAATCGTCACAGGTCGGATTCGAACCCTGGACCTTCTGCGTCGAGGTATACACATTTACAGTATATATGTGCGCCTGCTCTACCAACTGAGATAACCCAGCCACAATGGTGAGTTATTTGAAGCCAAGAAAGGGGGGCTGTAAATCGGGAAGAGAGGACTGTGAGTTTGCAGTTTGTTTAGCAATTGTTGCCGTAATTCTAAGCCAATAAAGTGTGTTCAGTTGGGTGGAGAGGACAGCAAGGTAGTGTTATTTTTATCGGTTCCTACCGTAGCTAATTCTAAGCCGAGGAAGCGTGCCTGTCCATTGGATGGAGAGGACGGTGAGGTTGTTGTGTTTTTAGCTTTGAGTCTAAATATGTGTCTAAAATAATAACCTTTTTTTGATCTTTCATGTCTTCATTGAACACACTCATTCAACATTCAAAATGGCAGTGGAAAAAGTAAGTGAACCCTTAGAATTGATAACTGGTGAACCCCCCCCCCCTTGGCAGCAATAACCTCAACCAGGCGCTTCCTGTAGCTGTGGATCAGACCTGCACATCGTTGAGGAAGAATCTTAGCCCATTCTTCCTGGCAGACCTGCTTTAGCTCTGTCATATTCTTTGGACGTCTTATGTGTATGGCCCTCTTCAAGTCAATCCATAGCATCTCTATTGGGTTGAGGTCTGGGCTCTGACTTGGCCACTCCAAAAGGCGTTTTTTTGTTTTTCTGAAGCCATTCTGTTGTGGACTTGCTCCGGTGTTTTGGGTCATTGTCCTGTTGCATCACCCACCTTCTACACAGTTTCAACTGACGGACAGACATTCTCACATTATTCTGAAGAATTGTCTGATATACTTGGGAATTCATCTTCCCCTCAATGATTCCAAGCTGGCCATGCCCTGATGCAACAAAGCAGGCCCAAATCATGATGTTTCCTCCACCATACTTTACGGTTGGGATGATGTTTTCATGATGATATGCCGTGCCCTTTCTAGGCCAGATGTAGCGCTGTTTTTTTTCCAAAAAGTTCAATCTTAGTTTCATTAGTCCATAAAACATTTTGCCAATGTGTCAATGTGCTCTTTTGCAAACTTCAGGCGTGCAGCAATGTTCTTTTTAGTAAGAAGTGGCTTCCTTTGTGATGTCCTGCCGTAGATACCCTGCTTGTTCAATGTTTTACGTATTGTAGACTCATGAACAGAGATGTTAGCCAGTTCAAATGATGCCTTCAAATCTTTGGCTGTCATTCGGGATTGTTTCTTGATCTCATTGATGAGTCTTCATTGTGCTCTTGGTGTCATTTTGACTGGGCGCCCACTTCTTAGTAGAGTAGCAATAGTCCCAAAGTGTCTCCATTTGTAAATTGTTTGCCTAACTGTAGACTGGTGAATTTCTAAAGTCTTTGAAATAAGTTTGTAACCCTTGCCAGCTTTATGTAAATCAACAATTCTTGATTGTAGATCCTCTGAAAGCTCTTTTTGGCGAGGCATGGCTCACATAAGCGTGTTCTTCTTGTGCAGCGCAAACTCCAAAAGTTTGAGGGGTTTTTATCAGTCAAAGTAGCTGTAGTCCACACCTCCAAACTCATTATCTTAACGAGACTCCAGGTGTGCTAAGACTCCAATTAGCTTTTTTGAGTAAGGGTTCACATACTTTTCCACAAGCACTATGCAGTGTTAATTTTGACAGCAAATTCTGATTTAGTCTTAGTCTTTTGAATAACACACCTTTTAGTTTCAGTCTTATTTTAGTCATCTGAAATCTTTTAGTCTTAGTCTAGTTTTAGTCGACTAAATATCATAAGAGTTTTAGTCTTAGTCTAGTCTTAAGTCTTTTAGTCTTAGTCTAGTTTTAGTAGACCAAATATTAGCAGATTTTAGTCGACTAAATCTACAGTGGATTTAGTTGACTAAATGATGAAAAATCAGTCTGTTATGGAATGGTATTAAGGTTTGAATATGCAATACAGACACAGATTTAACGGTTCGTCCTCGACCTAGCGCTGACATTTCTGTTATTCATGAGACATGACATTGCCCTCGGACCGGGTGCACTGCAAAACGTTAGCGTGTTGCTAACGAGCGAAGTCAAGTGAAATCAGCCAAAGCTGTGTAACTAAGACTGTGCAACTAAACACAACTAAGTATAATGTAAACAACCTTAATGTTGTGAAAATGTCCTCGAAACTGTGCAAAGTTCTGCAAACTCGTCCTCCTGTGTAACTGCTGCTGCGTTTGTTTAGCTGTTGCGTCTGCATTTGCCGCAGCTTTTTAAAATGGCTCTGCTGCTTCCGCATAAATCAACCTACCCTCAAAGATTCGTGCTGATTGGATTTCTTCCCAACTTCTCCCACAAAAAAGAGTGGTTCTGATTGGATCTCTTCTCCATTCGTCCCTCCCTAACATTTTCGTCTCATTTTTATTTGTTGACTAAAGTGTCTGTTATATTTCGTCACTGTCTTCATCATCATATCTGACTTTTTATTTAGTTTTTGTCCGTGAAAAAAGTTTGTTGACGAATATTTTTTGTAATAGTCTTCGTCAACGAAATTAACACTGGCACTATGAGGTTTTTTTGGTTGTTCTCAATAGACATGAAAGATCAAATTGTTTTAATTTTTTTTAGACACATTATATTTGTCAATACCCTTGACTTAGACGAAGATCAGATCACATTTTATGACAAATTTATTCAGAAAACCTTGAAATTCCAAAAGGTTCACATACTTTTTCTTGCCACTGTAGTTATGTCAGTGCTGTTTGTGCAGCATGTTGTGATGCCCCCAAGTCAAACAGCTAATACAGGTTTAAAGTAATGTTACTCTACCCTCCACACCTTCTCTTTGCTTCACACAGTGTATACTATATCAGTGTCCTGTCACTGTGTCTGTGTCTAACGATGGTCCATCCTTGGCCACACCCTGGACCCCAGACAGTCAGTTTGATTAAGGTAAGAAAGGTAAGAAGGTGTTTTGGCCCACTGAGTTTCCTATTGTAGGTTCCTTCCCATCAACCTCTTTCATGCTCTCAGATGAAGAAATGCTGTAGTCAAGAACACATCAACCATCAGCCAGGGCACCCCCAACACACACACACACACACACACACACACACACACACGCACACACGCACACCATCTCTTCACCAATATTTCTTTCACTGTCTTTCATGTATCAACGCGTCTTTCTATTCCTCTATTTTATTCCCCCCCATTTCCCCCCCCAACCTCTCCTGTGTGCCAGCACAGAGGGATCTCCCCTGGGCCCATCCTAATTAGGCCATAAAAACCAGGGAAGTGAAGGGATAAAAAGAGAAGAACATGATCATGTCACCCTGCTTTAGCGCCTAATAAGGCCGCATACCAGTGATCATTATGGCAAATGAATGAGATTGAAACAGAGATATACATAAAAAGAATGCAGAGTTAGTTCTTAGGGACCTATATGACAGAGACATACACCTCCTGTTATGCAATCAAAATATGTTAAATCTATAAAAACTATAAAGGAAGGAATCTCTATGTCCGTCGTCCATCCATCCAGCCGTCTGTCATTCGCATATCGAGAGCTGTTCATCTGATCTACTTCACACGATGCGTCAAGAAATGAATGAAGATTTAAGCAGGTCATGAAGCGCTCAGCGGCTGCACATTCCCGCTCAGCCGTAGTCTGTATCATCAGAACTCTGTCAACAAAAACAAGGAAATACACGGGTAACGATACGGCTCTAAATCCCACCAGATGTACTAAAACAAAACTGATACATCATATTTTCTGTATCTGTCCAAGCATCTCCTGTAATTTGAGGAACATTAAACAAAAATGTCATTAGTGTAGTGTGCGGGAATTTTCAGCATGCCACCCACCATTTTTACCTCCACATGAATTGGTTTAGATAATCTGGCAAAACTGTTGTCTTGTTTACAACTTGTCTGATCGTCTGATTACTTGCGTTTCTTTTCCCTGTTGGACCCTGATTTTGCACCTTGACAAGATGTCCCCAAAACTACCAACATAAGACCCAAGTTCTGATATGTATGCATTAATTGTTTACTGGGGCCATATCCTCCAAATTAAGCCCATCTTTATGTGAAGTGTGACTATTTGCCTTTTATCAGCAGTGTTTTAGTCTTTACTCCCTAACCAGTCTGTGCTGCCCTAATTACTGTCATAAAATATTAATCTAATAATCTGAGTTAGTGAGTCTTGCAGCTTTTAGGGCTGTGATGAAGCACTGCATGTGCATTAACGGCCTATGATCATAAATCATCATTAGTGAGTATCAACAAAGAGAAAGTGTTTGACTAAATGTGTCAGGATCATTTATAATTCGGGCAATTATTTTACCCAGACATCTCCAGAGTTGCCTGAGTGGCTCGGGCCTGCTTTTCTTCTGCTTTTTTGCTGTGCGAGCGTTTGCCCACGGGTTAATGTGGACGTGTGTTGTATTTGTTAGAGGCTGAGAGATGTCTGTCGTCCCTGCTCGGCTTTGAACTGCTCCCACCACTGAGCTGAAGGGTCAGCCATGTGCAGGAGCGCCCAGGGGCCATGGATACTAAGGCCACTGCATCTGAGACCTGTGATTGAAAATGCCTGTTCTTTGTAGTTTGCAGGTGAGGTGTCTCAGGGTGGAAGGAACCTTTGAAAACGGTCTTGGCAGTTGATATGCACCTATAGAGAATATTGCATTGCTCGGCTGGAGGGCCTCCATACTGTGGAGAAGGTCAAGAGTGAGGCCGAGCAGGGAAAGGAAAATGTCAGGCTGAGGAACAACAATAGTGTCACCTCTGACAGTGTTATAGTTGAGGAACTTAAGTTGGAGGGCTGTGGTAAGTCTTAAGGGATGTCTCCTTGTGTGTGTGAAATATATGGCTTAAAAAATGGTTGAATGGCAGTGTCAAAGATGGAGCAGTGAGAGTTTTAAAATGCCAAACTCCATGTGCTTTTCACAAATGTAAAGCGAGCTTACTGTAGTTGATAGGTATCTGCTTCTGCCAGTGGTGGAATAAGTATTCAGATCCTTTACTTAAGTAAAAAAGAAATACTAATACCACACTGTAAAAAATACTAATATAGTATCATCAGGAAAACTACTTAAAGGTGCTCTAAGCGATGTTGGGTGATGTTACCTCTTGTTGACGTTCAAAGTATTGTCAAACAAAATAGAGGCTAGCTCGCCCCTCCCTCCTCCTCATCCCGTCCCCTCCCCCTCCCTTCCAGGCTTCCTGAAAGAGTCATGAATGCGTATTGTGCAAGTAGCCTACGTGCTAACGCTGCTGCGGTCATGTCTCAACCAACTCCTTCTTGTCGGTGATTGGCTGGAACACTGTTTGTTATGTTTGGTGGTGCAGGTTGGCGCAGTTTGTTTTTGTTACCGTTTGTGGAGCCTGGGCTGTCTACAGAGACCGCGTTTTTTTACAGTGTATTCAGGGGACAGGCAGCTAGCGGATAGTGAGATGTTTTCTGTATGTGACAAAAAATATTGTAGCCCAAAAAATGCATGACATCGCTTAGAGCACCTTTAAAGTATTAAAATTAAAAGTACTCCACATTTTAGAAATTGGAAACAAGACCTGAGGGGAACGCAATTAATTGGGAGACAATTTAGGAAAACATTTTCCACTGTTCCAAAAACCCAAATCACCAGTATATCCACTTCAACATATGTCATAGGACATATTGGACTCCTCAGAAGAGATACGTCTCTAAAGCCATTCCTACTCCCTATTGTACATTCTGTCAACCTGAACAAACTGGAACGTACCTGCATATGGTCTGGGAGTGTGAACAGGTGCATGAGTTTTGGAACAAAACAACATCAATACTGTCTGATGTGATAGTATGTCGAATTCCTACTGACCTGATTGTTTTGTTACTTAACGACAACTCTAAATTCCACCTGCTCGAGAGACAGAGGAAGATTTGGCTAGCCGGCTCAACTGTAACCAAGAAAATGATAGCTCAGCGCTGGCTCCGCCCTCATTCGCTTGGTATAAAACAGTGGTTGCCGTATTTTTTGGACATAGCTTGAGCTCTCTACAGCAAGGATTAACAAAGCCAAATCATCAACTATCAGCCTATGGGAAAGGGCAGCACCACAAATATCAGACTTAATGACCTCAGCCCCACAACAACTAGAGGAGAGTGATTAGGCAAGGTATGGTTTATGGTTTGTTGTGGTGGGGGGTGGGAGAGTGTCTCTGTTCTTGTTCAATTTGTGTTTCTTTGTTCTGTGCGCCATCTGACATTACCTTTTTTGTTTTGTATGTCTGAAGGTGCTAATAAAAAATTGATCACAAAAAAAAGAAATTGGAAACAATCAAAACAGTACTATGTTTAAACTGTGAGAATATAGTCTCACTTTGCTAGACCTTCCGCCACAGTGCTGCAGACTAGGGTCTGGCTAGTCAACACAGCATTCTGGGATGGGAGAAAAACGTGCTCTGGTTTCTTAGCATTTCTTTAAACCAATCACAATCGCCATGGGCGGCTTTAAAGAGTGACATCCGGCAGATTTTCCAGTGGCAACGGAGCAATCCCGGAAGTAGAACATTGAGTATATAGACTAGTGAGAACACAACATAATGGTCTATTCATTTCAGCTGGACTTTAAGGCTGGTAAATTGTTGGGTAGTTTAATTTTCTAATTATGTGTTTTGTGTGCAAAAATCTTAAAGTGTAAAGTAACTAGAAACTAAAGCTGTCAGATTAATGTAGTGGAGTAAAAACTAAAATTTTTCTCTCTGACATTTGCGGAGTAGAAGTAGAAAGTTAGCCCGGCTCCGCCCTCCTACGTACTTCCGTTCAATTTTCATTTTCCTTCAGTACACCGTCTGGGTTTGCGGTATATTCTTGGGTTTCCTCCGGCCAAATATTTGGCGGTCCAATCAGCGGACAGAGGGAGTGGCTGAGAACGATGACGTTGAGGTTGTGCGCTAGTTATAGGCGGAAAAAGATGTGAGCGAAGCCATTCGGTCCGTTGTGGCAACGCTGCCAAATATCCAGAAGTTAAAGCCCGAGCAAGAACAGCCTTTGCTCCCCACGGGGTTCGGGAAAAGTTTGATTTTCCAGCTCGCTCCGTTAGTGGTGAAGGAGTTAGCTAAGGCGAACACTAGCGATGCTAAGCCGACATCATGACCAAACGTTAGCGATTGGTTATGGCAGATCCAGAGTGGCTCTGGGCAGATCCAATAGTTTTAAACTTCAATAGAGTATCCGCCTTCAAGGAAGTTAACACTTGTCAATGGAGAGTGGTCAGACTCTGTACAAATGAAATGTACCAGAGTCTGGTAGGACCAGGCTAGTAGAAAGTGGCATGAAAATAAAAAACTTACATTAACATTTGACTTAAGTACTGTACTTGAGTAAATGTACTTAGTTACATTTCACCACTGCAACATTCCTGCTCATCTTTAACATCAGTTTCCTTCTTGAATGGAAGCTTCTGAAGTCCCAAAGCTATGTATCTCTGTATCTCTGTATCTCATTTCATGGGATTTCCTCATAAGGCTGTAATTATCACCTCAAGGTTTATAACACAGAGAAAAAGGATCATCAGAGGAAACTTCCCTTCGCGTGGAACACTTATTTAATTCAGATTTGACCTTTATTCTCAGACTCTTTATTTGATCTATTAGCGGGGGCTGCTTGACAAAAAAGTCTTTCACAAATTAAACTGTCAGCAGGCATGCAAATTCACAGGTCACTTAAAGTCAAACTACTTTCCCTGCTCACCTGATTTTGATATGGACAAGTGAAATTTGTGAAACAATCAAGCGAATGTGACTTGAACTGGCTTTCACCAGTATGTAGTGCTGTTACTTCTGACTTTTGCCAATATGAGTGCTTGTAGTTGTTATTGCATTAAACCAGTAAGTTATTAAGTTAAATCACAAATATTGGAAAAATGTCCTTGAAATGTGTTAAGTCTTTGCATCTAAAGAAACTCAGAAAACCCATTGAAAGATACTACTGCTGTAGTCTCCACAGCACTGTGGAGTACGGTCTGGCTACACCACAGATGCATCCTGGGATAGGAGAAAAAAACACTCTGGGTTGTTTGCATTTCTTTAATCCAATCACAATCGTCTTGGGTGGTGCCAAGCTCTGGACGCAGCGACGGTGGCTCTGGTAAATAGTCTCAGGAAGGAACTAGTTTTGGTGGAACATTTGCACTGTTGACACAGTAGAGTAGCGTGAGCTACTTAACCCTTGTGTTGGCTTCGGGTTAAAATTTGACCCGTTTTCAAAGTTTCTTATAGAAATATGGGTTTCTTTCAACCACATTTACCAAAAATAACAATGACGTTCTTCGCAAGTAATATTAATGATCACTACTTTCATTGAATTTTTGGTGTTTTATTTAATTTTATAGCATTTGTGGTCTAGTGCAATGGGGCACTTTTGCACTCAACAGCAGATGAACACACACACACGTACATGAATGCACATGCGGAGACACACAAACACCCACACACACATGCTCGCGTGCACACACACACACACACACACACACACACACACCTACCTACACCTACAGTACACACACACACAAACACACAGTAGCTGAGACCTGCAAAAAATCACACTATTGTGCTTTTCAGCACATGAACATGCACGCGCACACACACATGCACACACATGCCCACACACACACACACACACACACACACACACACACACACACACCTGTTGCATAGTGGATCACACTACTGTACTTTTCAGCAGATGAACACGCACACACACGGACACACATGTACATGCAGACGTGCACATGCATGCACGCACATGTGTGCCAACACACACACACACACACACACACACACACACACACACACACACACACACAGCTGAGACCTGCAATATATCACACTATTGAGCTGTCCTGACATAAAAATGTACACAGACACACACATGCACACACACATGTGCACGGACATATACACACACACACAAACACACACATATGCACACACAAACACACACACACACACACACACACAAATACAAACATACCGACACGTCTTCAAACTACAGCTTTGTAAGCTTGTTATAACACCTTTGATGCGTCTTTCTCTGAATGGAGACAAGACAATTTTCCGTAAATTAGTTTTTTCCATTTTTGGTAGCTCTCCTTTGTTTGTGAATACAATTGCATCAGTTAATTTTAACCTGGGAATATAATAATTGTCACATATCAGCCATTAATCCAAACACAACTAATGATCTCTACTCATTTTACTCAGAAATACGGTATCATTTCATGTAAATGAGGTCTGTTGCCCATAAATAGAAAAGAATAAGTGTAAAACTAGTTGAGATGAATTGGAATGAAGTTGAATAAAAGTGGTAACACAGAATTGAGTGATTAATTATAATTGTCTATGCTTTATAAACACGCAAAGCAGACCAAGTCAATTTTTACCCTTATTGGCTGCCATTAAAAATAATAAAATGGTTTCAAAACCACATCCTGACTAATCACTAACATATACCAGTCAGTGATTATCCACAAACATAGGTTCATCTGATCTTAACTATAATGAAAATAATTCATAATTTATGCTTATTTTACCCCAAAAATTAGGTATTGTTTAAGTTTATTCACCATAAATTCCAAAAATAACTGTAAAACTAGTGGTAATGAGTTGGAATGAAGTTGTTGAGAAGGTGTAAAATAGAATTGGGTGATAATTTATACTTTATGCTTTATTTATTAATAAACAGACCGGGTCAATTTTGACCCAGGAGGACAACAAGTGTGATTATTGGCTGCCATTAAAAAAATTGAAATAGTTTCAAAACAGTATCCTGACTAAACTTTGACTTATACCAAAACCTTATACCATTATTAGTCAAAATAATTCATAATTTCAGCTTTTTTTTAACTCAGAAATTAGGTATAATTTTACATAAATGCGTTTTTTTGACCATATATTAAAAAAATAAGTGTAAAACTAGTGGTAATAGGTTGGAAAGAAGTTGGCTAAGAAGATGTAACACAGAATTGGGTGATAATTTATACTTCATGCTTTATAAACCCGGTAAAACCCGGGAGGACAACAAGTGCATGGTCGACGGGAGGAAAACACAAGGGTTAAACTAGTTGGATACATGGTTAAACCTCATTAGCTCTTACCAGTCTCTGTCCACAGAAATCCCACCAATCGGTCCAGAAACGTCCCAGTTAGAGAGGAAATGCCGTAAACATATTCTTTGTAAATCTTTTCAATCATTCCATGAAAGAACCAAGCAGGCCTGTCTTGTTGCATGATCGGAATTTTCTTAAAAACATACAATTTTAACCGCTTAGCTTGCTAGCTCAAAGTTTGTTGTTGTTGTTGTTGTTGCTGTTTCCCCGTAGAGAAGGGATTTCGGAAACGGCAACACACAGAGCGGAAGCTGCAGGGCAAAAACTGACACCCGGCGCATGAGCCATGCACCGGATGTCAGGGTTTATCCTGGAAATGTACTTCCGTTGATACAGACTAGGACTGAAGTGGCAGACTGACAACCTGGCCGGAAGTAGAACATCGTGTATATAGACTAGTGAGAACACAACATAATGGTCTATTCATTTCAGCTGGACTTTAAGGCTGGTAAATTGTTGGGTAGTTTAATTTTCTAATTATGTGTTTTGTGTGCAAAAATCTTAAAGTGTAAAGTAACTAGAAACTAAAGCTGTCAGATTAATGTAGTGGAGTAAAAACAAAAATTTTCTCTCTGACATTTGTGAGTAGAAGTAGAAAGTTAGCCCGGCTCCGCCCTCCTACGTACTTCCGTTCAATTTTCATTTTCCTTCAGTACACCGTCTGGGTTTGCGGTATATTCTTGGGTTTCCTCCGGCCAAATATTTGGTGGTCCAATCAGCGGACAGAGGGAGTGGCTGAGAACGATGAGCGTTGAGGTTGTCGCTAGTTATAGGCGGAAAAAGATGTGGCGAAGCCATTCGGTCCGTTGTGGCAATGCTGCCAAATATCCAGAAGTTAAAGCCCGAGCAAGAACAGCCTTTGCTCCCCACGGGGTTCGGGAAAAGTTTGATTTTCCAGCTCGCTCCGTTAGTGGTGGTGAGCTTGCTAGCTCAAAGTTTGTTGTTGTTGTTGTTGTTGCTGTTTCCCCGTAGAGAAGGGATTTCGGAAACGGCAACACACAGAGCGGAAGCTGCAGGGCAAAAACTGATACCCGGCGCATGAGCCATGCACCGGATGTCAGGGTTTATCCTGGAAATGTACTTCCGTTGATACAGACTAGGACTGAAGTGGCAGACTGACAACCTGGCCGTCATCCCCAGAAATGCCACCAAATGTATAAATGAATTTGTTGCATATTGAGGCAGCAGTATGTTTAGTTGTAAAAACATCCTCCTGCTGGTAATCAACATTGTAAACTGACTAAGCTGTCTTCCTATCATCTTGATGAAGTGACGCACTGTTATTTGCGCTGACACGGTGAACTGGTTGACTGGGTTAATTGGTTCATCAGAGTCATATGTAAAGTAGAAGGGCCCATGGTGATTCATCACCTGGTGGCTATGGTTACCACCGCCTTCTACACTACAGTAATTGATCAATCACCACTGCCTCTCTTACATTGACTTTGCCCGATACAGACTGTAACTATAATTAATGAGGCAGACATTAAGTGGGTCTCAGAGTTCTGTACTGAGACTGTTGGCCGAGCTAAGCTGTTGGAAGTGTTTCATCGGGTATGTCAGACGGCAAAAAATAATCTGTGAACATCAGTTGCTGTCATCTAGCTTTGATACAATAAAAGCTGATCTCTGTCCATCAACAAGCCACAGCCAGAGACAGAAATGATCCCATTATTGTTTGGCAGGATTTTCTTGTAAAAGCTGCACTGAAACCTGTCCTAATGGGCCACTAATCCCCTTCATCCCTTTCATTACTAATGGTGTACTTAGCTGCTGTTTAATAGGATTCTGTGAAGAAAATAGAATTCTTGTCAATTTATGGAATTTGTTTTGGCATACAGTTAACTTAAAGCTGCAGCATGTTTTGTTCTTTTGGCCACTTAGGGGCAGCTGATGTAATATTCAAACACAACTTTGACATATTCATATTATCGGTCTCAGTTTGTCTCTCTGTCCCTCCTCTTCAGCCACATTCCCTATTCCCCAGGCCCCTCCATTTTCCTTCCATCCATAAGATAGCCTCTGATTTCATATCCTTTACCCATCACCTGACTGCCCCACATAGACTAGTGCAGAGTAAAAATAGTGGACGTAACAGCCGTGATGTCAACCACTGGTTTGTGGACTGCAATTTTGAAGCCTCAAGTTTGGCGACACCATCTTCTTTTTTGCAACCGGATATGACGGTATTTGACAAGAGGGTGGAGCTGGGGAGAATGACGCGGCCAAGCCAGTGTTGTTTATGGTTGCAATGTAGGGGTGGGGGGAAAAACCGATAGAGCATAGTATTGTGATATTTTCTGTGGCAATACTGTATCGATACACAGGCGCCAAGTATGGATCTATTATTATATATGTTTTGGTCAGTTTGTCTGATTGACAATCCCATTTTGCAGAAATACAATTGAAGTGAGATTAACAGACAGAGAAATGTATCTTTTTAGATGAAACAGATGTTGACAAAGTTTCCTTTTGGGGACATAATTTGAAATTGGGAAAATTTTGAAGTTGGAAATAAGGTAATAAATTGCAATATATCACAGAATATTGCGACCCGGGTTCGATTCCCAGTGCGATACATCAACCAATGTGTCCCTGAGCAAGACACTTAACCCCTAGTTGCTCCAGAGGTGTGCAACCTCTGACATATGTAGCAATTGTAAGTCGCTTTGGATAAAAAGCGTCAGCTAAATTACATTTATTATTTATTATTGTATTGTGACATAAATATTGTGATGATATTGTATCGTGAGGCCTCTGGTGATTCCCACCCCTATTGCAATGGCGCAACAACTAAGCTAACGCTAAAGAGGGAAAGTTGCCAATTTTCAACCCTTCTGAAGCGAGTCATCGAGTGGAGATTTACCAGCAGGTAAACGTGGACCTCCGAGTGTTGCCGCCTTTCATTTCCTTAGGTTACCAGCTAATGCTAGTGGGTAGCTAGCTAGCTTGGTTGGCATAACGCTAAACAAGACATTTGAAAACACTTAGTGAGTGGGTCAAAGTTTCAGATGATAACATGAACACCCAAAAACAAGTTCAGGTCTATTGTAATGTCCACAGTGCCATGGTTAGCGTTGCTAATCCTCTGTCCTGGTTGACAGGTCGGGGTGTAGCCACGCCCCTAAAGCATCCCCTGCTTTATCGTCAATTTTAAAATAAATGGGACTATCATTTACAAAATGAATATCATGCTGTATTGAAGAAGACTTGAAACTAGTGATTGAGACCATAAACCCATTGCACTGATAAAAATATTGTGCCTGATTTACTTAAAAAAGGTAAGGCAACTTTTTGCATCAGATTATTATGTAGATAAAGCAAGGCTGGTCTTTGTATAGGCTACTTAATTCCTTGTGTGTAAGAAATGGGTTTTGGAAGTAAAGTCAATATTAATTTTTCAAGTAAAGTCAACTTAGTTTTGCAAATGACTGAACTTGCAAAGTTAAGTAGACTTTACTTACTAAATTCAGTAGACTTTACTTACTAAATTAAGTAGACTATACTTCCAAAACTCATTTCTTACATTCAAGAAATGAAGTAGCCTATACAAAGACTAGCCTTGCTTTATCTACATAATAATCTGATGCAAAAAGTTGCCTTACCTTTTTTAAGTAGATCAGGCACAATATTTTGTATCATGCTTGGTCAACTTAAAAAGTTAAGTATATGTCATCTATGTGTTAATTTACAATCCTCTTATCACATGTCAAGATATGCTGCCATGGAGCCAAGTGTCTACCATACTGATAAAAAGACAGGAGCTGCAACGATTAGTTGATTGATCAATTAGTTGCTAACAACTAAATTAATCAACAATCAGGACTTTTTCTTTGAGTAATTTTTTAAGAAGAAAAATCCCAGATCCTCTGATGTGAATGTTTTAAATTGTGAACTGCTGATCAGGACAAAACAATACATTTTAGGTTGCGTCTTGGGCTTTGGAAAAGAATGACAGATTTGTAATTGTATGGACCAAACTACAAATCGATTTATCAAGAAAATCGACAGATTAAATCATTTGTTGCAGCCCCAACACTGGATACTATGAACAACACCCACATGAGTCAAACAATCTCAGGTATAATTATGCATCTTAACCCAAAACAAGACTTGGAAGTCGTTTAGCTCAAATAAACAAATTTATTTGACAATAAAATAAGAACCCATTCCACAGTCATAAACACTGAAGGGATCAGTGCCATAAGCGCAGGACATGCTATCAGAACCCCACTGACAGTCTTTCTTATGCCCTTGACACACCAACCAGACGACCGACCCTTGGCAGAAAAAGCAGTTGGACTGATCAGTCTCCCCGAGTTGGTGCCTTGGAACTTAATACGTCTCCATAACAGCAGGAGCTAATCTGTATTGTCGCCCAAAATTTAAAAACCGGCAGCTGATTGGACGAACGCATCACGTGGGTCTGGCTGCTCCCGGATGTTACAAATGGGAATTAATGGCGGCTCTTCATTTCAGATCAACAAAGGTCAGTTTAAAAGATTTTCGTTTCGATTTTGAGAGGCTGTTCACCGCGCTTATCCCGCTCGCCATTTCCGGGTTAGCACTCCACCAATCAGACTGGTGGAGTGACTTCGACTGATCGCTTTCCGACCAAGCATATCAGGTCGGCCAAAATGAAGGCTGACAGCTCCTCCGAGGGATGACGGCACGGAACACACCAAACAGACTCAAGTTACTGACCTCGCCAGACTGTCCGACGGCCGACTATCGGGTCAGTGTGTCACGACCTTTAGAGGTTAGAACACCATAACAAAATGAAATCTTAGCTGTCAAACAGCTACATTCAAACCCACAGCTACATTCAGATACATTGATGAGGAAAAAATGAAATGAAATGAAGAAATGTCCAGTTCTACATGGTTTCTCTGCCTTTTGTGGCAGTACATGAAAAGCTGCTTGAAAAATATAGTTCAGGTTACTTTAAATGTTTTTCTTGAGCTGGAGCTGAATTATGTGTGCCATTTAAAGTGCAAAGAACATATAGAATTCACAATACATAACATAATAAAGCAGGCACCAGCATCAAACTCATCAAACACAGAAGAACTGAGTAAAACTCTGTAAAACTCTGCAAAAGAGTGAGTTCACTCAAATCCTAAACCTTCAACACCACCTGTATAGCTTTTAAGCATGCAAACAGACCTTGAGATCATGGACTTTGGAGGACATTTTTTTGTTCGCATCCTCCAGCTCTAGGAAGATCTTCTGAAAGACCTCAAATGTGTATTTCAGTTATTAGGGTACCTTAGTTCCAAGGCATAGATAAGGCCCATCAGATAGGTGCAAGCATGTGCCACATCTGGGATACCAAAAAGACTTCTGCTCCCTCAACGGCTATTCCAGCCTGCTTGGGGAGACCATCCCTGGCTTTGCTGAGAACAAAGATACCGAGGACATATGCAGTAAGAGCTTCTTGGACGGCTGCAGCATCGTCGTCATTGAAAACCTGTGAAATACACCAGAGAGAATAAAACATATTTATGGTATAGTAATGTGAAGGATGCATAACTCTTTGTTCCCTCTCCAAACAGAGGATCCGATTGTTATGTGGTAGTTTTGAATAGTATTGTAGCTTAGCAAGGGTGTCTACAGGTATCACATAGTTCAATTAAATGCCATTTAAGGCAATTTAAGACCTATTATTGGAGAAATCATCTTTCGCTCATTCAATTAAGCAAAGCAGCTTATCGTATAAAGGATCATATATTTGGTTCTGTTGGGTACATAATTATATAAATGGTTATACATCTGTCATTACTTTCTTGTTCTTTCACTACAGCATTTTTAATAATCATAGCAGAGCAAAGACATATTCCAACATATTCCAATCTTCAAAATTCCATAAAAATAATCAAATCCAATTGTTAGCAGCAGTTATCATCAAACCCTAGGACATTCTTGTACATGTCTCTAGATATCTGTGTTGATTTTCCATGTTTCACTGCAGCATTTCTAATAATTAAATACTAAAATATTATGAGTACCACAAATGGAAATAAGTCCTGGACTTTGTGTTTTTTATCCTTGATTGTACTTTGTGTTCTTCATGTGAAAGGCATTTTGATACAATTAAATGAATCAAATCTATTTATAAATAGGCACATTATTTAAACAGCTATTTTTGCACAAACGTGTCTCATATTGGCAGGGCTTTGAATCAGAGCTACAGCATAGTAATATTTTCTTTACCTGGTAGTCCTTGATTAACTCTCCAGTGTTTTCACCAAGGTAGAGTGTGAGGCCTCTGATCACAACTTCTCTTCGGGACTCAGTGTTGCTGTCCTACAAAAATATGAAATGAGATTACGCATTAATATGAGAAATATGAGATTTATAAGAATACAGACGTCAGAAAGCAACTACATAAAACCAAACAAAAAACTACTACTACACTGTTGTAAATACATCCATCCATCCATCTTCATCCGCTTATCCGGGGTCGGGTCGCGGGGGTAGCAGCTCCAGCAGGGGACCCCAAACTTCCCTTTCCTGGGCCACATTAACCAGCTCCGACTGGGGGATCCCGAGGCGTTCCCAGGCCAGGTTAGAGATATAATCCCTCCACCTAGTCCTGGGTCTCCCCCGAGGCCTCCTCCCAGCTGGACTTGCCTGGAACACCTCCCTAGGGAGGCGCCCAGGGGGCATCCTTACCAGATGCCCGAACCACCTCAACTGGCTCCTTTCGACGCAAAGGAGCAGCGGCTCTACTCTGAGCTCCTCACGGATAACTGAGCTTCTCACCCTATCTCTAAGGGAGACACCAGCTACCCTCCTGAGGAAACCCATTTCGGCCGCTTGTACCCTGGATCTTGTTCTTTCGGTCATGACCCAGCCTTCATGACCATAGGTGAGGGTAGGAACAAAAAACTGACCGGTAGATTGAGAGCTTTGCCTTCTGGCTCAGCTCTCTTTTCGTCTAGCGGTGCGATAAATTGAATGTAATACCGCACCTGCTGTGCCGATTCTCCGACCAATCTCCCGCTCCATTGTCCCCTCACTCGCGAACAAGACCCCAAGGTACTTGAACTCCTTCACTTGGGGTAAGGACTCATTCCCTACCTGGAGAAGGCACTCCATCGGTTTCCTGCTGAGAACCATGGCCTCCGATTTAGAGGTGCTGATCCTCATCCCAGCCGCTTCACACTCGGCTGCGAACCGATCCAGTGAGTGCTGAAGGTCACAGGCCGATGATGCCATCAGGACCACATCATCTGCAAAAAAGCAGCGATGAGATCCCCAGCCCACCGAACTGCAACCCCTCTCCACCCCGACTACGCCTCGATATCCTGTCCATAAATACTACAAACAGGATTGGTGACAAAGCGCAGCCCTGGCGGAGGCCAACTCTCACCTGAAAGCGAGTCCGACTTACTGCCGAGAACCCGGACACAGCTCTCGCTTTGGTCGTACAGGGATTGGATGGCCCTGAGAAGGGACCCCCTCACCCCGTACTCCCGCAGCACCTCCCACAGTATCTCCCGGGGGCACCCGGTCATACGCCTTCTCCAGATCCACAAAACACATGTAGACTGGTTGGGCATACTCCCAGGCTCCCTCCAGGATCCTTGCGAGTAAAGATCTGGTCCGTTGTTCCCACGACCAGGGACGGAATCCGCATTGTTCCTCTTCAACCTGAGATTCGACTATCGACCGAACCCTCCTTTCCAGCACCTTGGAGTAGACTTTACCGGGAGGCTGAGAAGTGTGATACCCCTGTAATTGGCACACACCCTCTGGTCCCCCCTTTTTAAAAGGGGAACCACCACCCCGGGTCTGCCACTCCTTAGGCACCGTCCCAGACTTCCACGCAATGTTGAAGAGGCGTGTCAACCAAGACAACCCCTCCACACCCAGAGCTTTAAGCATTTCTGGGACGGATCTCATCAATTCCTGGGGCTTTGCCACTGTGGAGTTGTTTAACTACCTCAGCAACCTCCACCAGGGAAATTGATGCCAATCCCCCCCCTCATCCTCCAGCTCTGCCTCTACCATAGAGGGCGTATTAGTCGGATTTAGGAGTTCCTCAAAGTGCTCCTTCCACCGCCCTATTACCTCCTCAGTTGAGGTCAGCAGCGTCCCATCCTTACTGTACACAGCTTGGATGGTTCCCCGCTTCCCCCCCCTCCTGAGGTGGCGAACGGTTTTCCAGAAGTACCTTGGTGCCGACCGAAAGTCCTTCTCCATGTCTTCTCCGAACTTCTCCCACACACGCTGCTTTGCCTCTTTCACGGCAGAGGCTGCAGCCCTTCGAGCCCTTCGGTACCTTGCAACTGCCTCCGGAGTCGTCTGGGATAACATATCCCGGAAAGACTCCTTCTTCAATCGGACGGCTTCCCTGACCACCGGTGTCCACCACGGTGTTCGTGGGTTACCGCCCCTTGAGGCACCTAAGACCCTAAGACCACAGCTCCTCACCGCAGCTTCAGCAATGGAAACTTTGAACATTGTCCACTCGGGTTCAATGCCCCCAGCCTCCACAGGGATGCACGAAAAGCTCCGCCCGGAGGTGTGAGTTGAAAGTCTGTCGGACAGGGGCCTCCTCCAGACGTTCCCAATTTACCCGCACTACCCGTTTGGGCTTACCAGGTCTGTCCAGAGTCTTCCCCCACCCCCTGACCCAACTCACCACCAGATGGTGATCGGTTGACAGCTCCGCCCCTCTCTTCACCCGAGTGTCCAAAACATATGGCCTCAGATCAGATGAAAGCGATTATAAAATCGATCATTGACCTTTGGCCTAGGGTGCTCTGGTACCAAGTACACTTATGAGCATCCCTATGTTCGAACATGGTGTTCGTTATAGACAATCCATGACTAGCACAGAAGTCCAACAACAAACAACCACTCTGGTTTAGATCAGGGAGGCCGTTCCTCCCAATCACGCCTCTCCATGTGTCTCCATCATTACCCACGTGCGCGTTGAAGTCCCCCAGCAGAACTATGGAGTCCCCGACTGGAGCCCCCATGCAGGACTCCACTCAAGGTCTCCAAGAAGGCCGAATACTCTGAACTCTTGTTTGGTGCATATGCACAAACAACAGTCAGAGTTTTCCCCCCCCACAACCCGCAGGCGTAGGGGAGGCGACCCTCTCGTCCACCGGGTTAAACTCCAACGTAGCGGCGCTCAGCCGGGGGCTTGTGAGTATCCCCACACCCGCCCGGCGCCTCACACCCTGGGCAACTCCAGAGAAGAAAAGAGTCCAACCCCTATCCAGGAGTATGGTTCCAGAACCAAGACTGTGCGTAGAGGTAAGCCCCACGAGATCTAACCGGTGGCGCTCCACCTCCCGCACAAGTTCCGGCTCCTTCCCCCCACAGAGAGGTGACATTCCACGTCCCCAGAGCCAGCCTCTGCTGCCCGGGTCTGGTCCGTCGAGGCCCCTGACCTTCACTGCCACCCATGTGGCAGCGCACCCGACCCCAGCGGTTCCTCCCACAGGTGGTGGGCCCATGGGATGGAGGGATGTCTGCCACGTAGCTTTTTCGGGCTGTGCCCGACCGGGCTCCGTGGCAAACCCGGCCACCAGGCGCTCGCTGACGAGCCCTCCATCTGGGCCTGGCTCCAGACGGGGGCCCCGGGCTTCCTCCGGGCAGGGTCACTTCATCCCTTCCTCGATTTTTCATAGGATTTTTGAACCATTCTTTGTCTGGCCCCTCACCTGAGACCACTTTGCCTTGGGAGACCCTACCAGGAGCACCAAGCTCCAGACAACACAGCCCTCAGGTTCATAGGGACACACAAACCTCTCCACCACGATAAGGTGATGGTTCCCGGAGAAGTGTTGTAAATACATGCCTCATATAACATGTCAAGGGTCTCATCAAGTTTCTTCCCAATGGCTCCACCCTTCCTCCTGTACAGGCTCAACAGCTTGGGTGTGTATTGGTCCAACTTGCCCAGGAATGTGGAATGCAGTGGCTTTAGTGTGATCCTGCGGAATTCCTCCTCGATCTGAGAGAGACAAAGAGATGTAGACAAGACATGGAGATGTAGAAACATAATGAGACAGACACATGGGCAAGAGAAACAGAATAAGACATAGAAAAATGTATCCAAAGACTACAATGAAATCGACATTTAAGTGATTAGGGATGCTGCACCGGAAGTGTAAGAATACTGAATAGGGATGCTGCACCGGAAACGTAAGAATACTGAATAATTTTTCAACAGGTAATCAGGTAAGAATAGCTTTCATTCTGGTAGCCTCATCAGGTAAATATATTGCTCATTACCCCCCCACAGTTAATCAGATAACTTCAGCTTTTATTCTCAGAGCTTCATGAGCTAAGCATTGTGCTCATTTCTGTTCACAGATGATGGAGTAAGCAAAGTTTTTCTTTACAGCTTAATTTTGGCATGTGATCACTCCCTCTGACACAGAAGGAGCCCTCACTGTTCAGCTGGGTATATGTTAAAACTAAGCAGCTGCCTACAGCTATGCCACTTACATGTCAATGTTGCACTTAGGAATTAAAAGCACAACCAAAACACTGTTGAATCTTAACAGGAAGATGTGTGACTTTCACTTCGGAAAGTGTCACTTAGGTTACAGGATAATGGCAGTGATACCATCAAACAAGGAAATAAATGATTAATTCAAAATAGCAACATTCACTTTGAAACTTTGCCACACAACACCCTGTATTGGAGAAAACATGATCAACATGTTCAACATACCTGGGAACACTCAAACAAGGCAGGCCATCGAGCTTTGAAGTCGATCACAGGTGGTTAAAGGATTACATCATTTCGACGTAGTGAGAAGGTTTTTGCCATCTTCTCATTAATGAGTTTGTCATCGTCTCTCTTCTGGTACTCATAGAGAAGCTCCACTCTCTCCTTTTCAAGCGTTGCACCAGTTTCACCTTGAGGATGAGGCGGGAGGTAGTTTACCTCAGATTTCTTCGCCCTTTTCAAGCTTCTGCCTGGAGTGCTGGAGTCTGCAGACGATTTTCTCTTTCGGGAGTTTACATTTAGCTCTGGTAGTCCAAGCTGTCTCACCTTTGCTCTGTAATTGCCAAGCTTATACTTCAAGCTGTTGTGCCAACTATATAAACCATTGAAGGATACTGGGTCCCTCAAACATGGGTGCTTCGCAATCAGGGCATCAGCAACCTGCTCCCTTTGTGCTTGTGAAGGATAGGCAGTGTAGACAAAGATGCTCTCTGCTAGTTTGTCCAGAATGTTGGATTTTACAGCAGGATTATTGAGTAAGGTTCCTTCCTTTCTGTAAGCTTCATTTGCAGCTTGTAGAATGAGTTCAGTGTCAAAGGAGAAGGTGGGTCCTGGCCAGGACTCAAAACGAAGGGAGGAGGTGCTCTCTGGAGAAGAAAGAATTATGGTGGATGCTGTGGTACAGGCATCTTCCAATGACTCGACTCTTCTTGCAGTATGACTCTAAGTCTGACAGACATGTTGATTCTGTAGTAGGAAAAAAGACAAAAGTTATGTTGAATTTAGGCATGCAACAATGAAATGACATCTTATTACAAAGATAACTTAAAACTTTAAAGATAGTATTAAAACACATAAGAGGCATTCTCAGATAAGTAAATCATTACATTAAACACAAACAACCCATTAGGCAGGTGATTTTAATGTTCTGGATAATCAGTGTATGCAACAGAAGTAGTATTTCAATGCGTGTAAAGGTAAATACAAATAAAGTATTCAGAGAGTTCAACAACAATACTTATATATTTATATAATACTTGTATATTAATACTTAATATAACTAACGATTTTTCTATCGTTTTCAATTTTGTCTATTGTTTTGTATTCTCTCATTAATATATATAATGAGCACATATCACAGCCTGTCGTGATGTATTATTGCTCAAATGTTCCATGCAAGGTAAACAAAACCCATACAAGCATGGCAATGTACAGGAAAACAAGTGTGGGTATTTTTAAAGTGGGACAATGCAGGACATTTTGGAATAGTTTTGCACATTTTCTCATGTCCTAAGAAATGTGAAAATCATTTTCCAACTGATGGTACTGAGGAATCAGGAACATTTTTAAACATGTCAATATATTCTGTATTTACTACCTAATCTTGCAGGGGAATGTGATGCTTCAAGGTGACAAATCGCTTTTGCTCAACAGTGTATGCTGCAAGAGGGTAGGAGTCTGTTAATTCCTGTTGCTCGAGGACTGTCACTTGTCTTGTGGATTCCAATTCAAAAGACCTATAGTGCTCACTGTACCATGAATGTAGACAATTGACAGCAAATGCAGGCTGGCCTTGCACAATGAGGATTACATCATAGTACATAATACATCATAGTTAGTTACTAACCACTGCAATTAACCAAAACTACACTATAATATAAAAAGGCCAAACTAAAATGCATGAAAAGTAGAATTTAAGTTTTCAGATTTGCATTGACCTAACCTTCTTTATTTTACGTCCACATTTATCATTTATCTGATATTCATTTTATCTCTTTGCAGATTATGTCTGTTTCTTGCATACATTCACATCTTTTCTGAAGCACATTGTGTTTACATTTATTCAGCAGTTGTTGGAATAAATTAGTCTGCTGGTTGCAGAAAGACATTGCCAATTACATGTACATTCTGGACTTTCCTTATCTTATTAAACAACTTCGGGAAATTTCTGTAACATTTGTGAGTAATTTATACATTGTATGGGTCACCTTCTGCATAAGACAATGACTTGTGTCAGACCATTATGATCTGACGAGTGGCTTTTGAGATTTTAACATCTCAAAAGTGGCACTGAATATTTTTCCAGCTCGTAGCTTCTCAAAACTAGCTGTTTTGTAGGCTACTTCCAAGTATAACGAACTTATTGACAGCCTCTTAGATAAGACATAAAACTTGATATTGATGTTCCGTTTTAATTGTTTGCTGTCTAAATAACTGCTAGTGGCTAAGCTGGGATAACGCTAGGCTAACTTTTCTAGCCTGTTTAGCTACATGGTAACATCACACACAAGGCATCGGGTAGGCCTAAAGCCACTTGCTAACGTTCATCTTCAAAATAAACGAAAAGACTCTACACTGGTAGTTCTAGAGTCTTTTCGTTTAATTTTAAGATGACAGTAGGCCTAATATCTAATCTAACCAGGTACTTGGCAAACTTTATTCTTACCTTAACGTTCAGTCGACATAAACTCTGCTTCTGGAAATGCGTTCTGCTGTTTTCAATCAGGAGGGAACGGGTGTGCGTCAGGTACGCAACAGCGTAAATGAGACAAGCTTATTGTTTGTTGAGTGTTTGTACTTGAGAAGATCGACTGGGATCACTAAATAACGCATGTAAATGAAAAAAAACACAATTTTATTGTATTATGAACAAATGCAGATTAATTTCAAATGAGACATTTTCATGTAAAGATACAAACTGAGATTTGTATTGTTAATTTCACAGATTTAATTTATATCTACAAATGCTCAGAATCACTTTTTTCACTGTTTGAAAATGTTTTCTTTTTTATGTTTATTTATAAATCAAATGAGAAGTAGGGTCATTTTCTCATAGACTTGAAACTGACTTCTTTTTGCAACCAGTGGCATCGCCCCCTACTGGAAATTAGATAAAGTGCAGGTTTAAAGCATTAGCATTGACTTCACTTTTCAGGCCCCGGAAGCTCCGTCCATTATTTTTACAGTCTATGCTGCCCTGCCCTTCTACCCAGCTGTTTCCACTTTCCCCCATCTGCTCTGCCTGGCCTTCCTCGCCCACCTCCTCACCTGCATCTCATTCCCTCATCAGCCATTATCCACATCCACAGGTCCACTTCCTTTGTTTGTTCCTTTGGGAATGCATACACAGTGAACGGAGAAACAGATGCACTTTCTGTGATGTGAACTGAGGTGAAGACACATCTGTCTGAGGTTATTTTTAACTTTAGAAAATAGTTAACAATCCAGAGTTAACAGTAATTAATGAATGCGTCATACAAGTTTTGAAATCAACCTTTCTGAGCTGTCTATCTCACACAAACGCACACAGACAGTGTCCTGTTTCTACTGCAGGTCATACAATTTCTTTGGATGTCCTACATGTTTAGTTTTATAATAGATGAGCACAAGCCTGGGTTTCAGCCTTGTGCAGCAGTTCCTGGTAATAACATTTAAGGGTGCACTCACACTTGGCCCAGTTGCCTTGATCCGTGCCCTGCACTCACACTGCAATAAAACATTTAGGACCAAACTATGCTTATATCATTACGTGCAACATTTTGGTTTGAAGAAAACCGCATTTGAAAAACTCTTGGACAGCACAAGAGTCCATCACTAATGCATACTTTGTGGCTTATGCCAACCTTACACCAAACGACTTTTCAAGCAATTTCATTGTTGCAGACTAATTTCCAATATCGGTATGAAATCCTAAGAGTCTTGCTAGAGTTGGGGTGCGCTCCCGTCGTCTCAATCGTTTGATGCAAGGTGGTCATAAAACTCAGTCCCAGTCAGTCTTTTTCCCCGTCTTGACGTTCCAAAAAAATCAAACGTGTTTGATATTATCCTTAGTTGTAAATCTTGGTAGTGAAGTTAAATCATATGAACATTGTCAACAAACACTGGGTGCGCTCCTTCCAGCAGCAAACGGCTAGAAACAGTGTTGTTTATGGTTGCTATGGCGCCGCGCTAAAGAGAAAAAGTTGCAGATTTTCAACCCTTTTGAAGCGCGTCATCCAACGGGAGTTTTACCGGCGGATAAACACAGACCTCCAGGTACTGGAGACATTCATCTGCATGTATGGCAGAACAGAAAATCAGCCAACTTTCCCTTAAGTTACCAGCTAATGCTAGCAGTAGTTAGCTAGCTTGGTACATGTTTCAAAGCAAATCTAGTTGTAGTTGTGTAACCCTGCAAGATCCCCAGTTTTTACATATTATGACATGTCTTTAACATTAGATTTGAGAAGATTGTCTTTAGATGTGTGATGGTCTCAGACTCTAGTCTTCCAAGTTCAAAGTCTGTTTAAAGTCTTCTAGTGTATGGTAGGCATTATTTGCAGTTGTTCGCGACGACACACGGCCCTCTCGCATGCCTAACAGGCCTATTGCTTTGGGCACGTTTAGCAATCTTAGCACTTAAGCAATATTCACTTAATATCTCAAAATATTGACTTACTATTTAAAAATATTTACTCATTATCTCTATATTTGGACTTAATATTTCAAAATATTGACTAAGTATCTCAGAATATAGTCTGAGAATCTTAGAGTAATGAGACATTTTAAAATAATGGATTAGAATGTCAATATATTGACTTTATATCTCATAATATTGATTCAGTATCTCAATATATTGACTTAGAATCTTAATATATTGACTTAGAATCAGTCAGGCAGAGAGCTGGAAACAGGCCAAATGTTCCCAGAGCAGAGGTTTACATCTCCCCTGTCACACAGATGAATCTTCATCTTGCACAGTGCATGTGCTAAATGTTATCTTTGAGCGCTGTATGCCTCTGAGTGCTTTAAATATGAAGCAAAAACATTGGTTGCAGAAATCTTAATGGACTTTAGATGTAACCTACATTCATGTGAAGACCAGGGATGGAAATACATTGCATAAAGCTTCAACACTAACAGTGTATAGGTCCCCATTAAAAATGTCTCATTGTCTAAGTCTGACACATGAGATAACAGTGATAAAAAAAAATATATATATATATATATATATATATTCTGTACAGCTAGCCAGTTAGCCTCCAGACCAGGCTAACAGCCAGACTTGATTAATCATGGTGCATTATGGATTTTGTCTTATTTTTATTAGCCTGCATTAAAATACCACATGTACATATCACCATTCAATTAAATGCTGCTAATATTTTTAAATTGTAGGAGATGTATTGGAGAGGGCACAACTAACTTTTTGGATCACAGCATATGTCCTATAAGCATATAAAAGCATTATTACAGAAGGAAACCAGGCCACCCAAATATTGCAAAAACAATGGCTTAGGCCCCAAGATGGTTCTGTTTTTTATTTCATACTGTGTTTGCCTTTTTTGTCTTATGTAAAGTTCTTAAAATTGTTGTTAAAAGATAAGCTTCCCCTGCCTAATAATCACAAAAAAATAACATGCAGGTTAATCATTTATAAAATAAAGTTCAGTGACAGCATGGACAATGTCTTGACTACATATGATAGGCTGATTTTATAATATAATTCACAGCTCTGAGCTTCCTGCAAAGATTAGGAATATATTTGGGTTTTGGACTGTTGATCGGACACAACTAGACATTTATAGACAAACTAATATAACGGGTTAGTTGCAGCTGTAATTAAGTTTCCTCTGAAAGACTGCTGATGTTCACACATCGACTGGGAATCATAAAAAGACGGCATTAATCCGATGGGAAAATCTGGTAACATAAACCACGGTCCTATCATCTAGGATCTGTCAGCAACTTCTTATCAAACAATCAGTTTCACAGAAATGCAGCTCAGAGAAGTCAACTTTAGTTCACAGAGTGTTAATACCATCTTCAATGGAGCAATTTAACATGAACAAAGAGACTCAAAATGATGGAAAATGGGAGTTGTAAAATTTAAACACATTCAAGTTGAAATCCTTTTAGATGTTCAGAAATTAAACAAGGTTTCTATTTCTAAGTAATTATTTCTGCAACATCTTATTGTTGTATAAATTTCACCAATTATTTCTCTGCAGTGATTTTCATTGGTAGTGGTGGAGTTTGCCATAGATTTAGACTCATGACAGATTGAAAGGAGACAATGCATTCCTCTTAATCAATGCCTGCAAAAGTGCTGGTTAGTCTGAAGTGTCAGCAAAAAGATATTGGAATGCAGATGCATTTGAAATAGTTGACTTACCATTAAAAGAAGTTAAATGAATTCAGGAGCAGTCAGGGCCGACCCGAGGATTTTGAAGGCCCTAACACGCACGCACGCGCATGCACACACACACACACGTTTTGAGGGGTCCACCCTTTACAGAGGTTCTACTCCTTTTGTTAAGAAAAAAATCAGGCAAGATAAACAAAAAATCCTGAAGACAAATATCACTTCAATTTAACAGAACTCAACACACACACACACACACAGACACACAGACAAAGACACGTAGACAGACACACAGACACACAGACACACACACACACACACACACACACACACACAAATGGATGGACAAATGAATTAGCAACTCTTACTTTCTTTACTAACAATATATATTAAACATTTTAATTATAAAAACAAATACAATTTGAGAAGTTAAACAATTTAAAACTGCAAATTAGTCAACAAAAGGAATAATAAAGTCATATTAAACAATAAAACAACACACCTATACAGGCAGGGTTCCCTCGGGTCCTTAAAAAGTCTTAAAATGTCTTAAATAAAATTTTGTGAAATTAAGGTCATAAATTGTCTTAAACTGTAAATGTGCTGCAGGTATTAAATTAGCTCACGGTGTTTTTAAGATGGGGTAAATTGTCACCTATCGTCACACACAATAGCCTACCTTAAATCCCCTAATGCGTCTTTGGTTACCTCACCATAGCCGTTTGTAGCCTATTAGAGATGAGGCCTTGTGGCATTTTCAGGAGTTTTACACTACGTTAGCTAGCTAGTGACGGCGATGCACGAGTTTCACCCTTCACCTTAGCCGTGGGTGCTACGCTCAGGTTTCGGGGGTCGTTGGCGTCGGCAGGAGACAGCGAGGCAAGGTGTAATTTATGCCGTAAGATGTTCACATTAGGGACCATGGGAGTGAAAGCCCTAGAATCCAACATGAGCTCGCAAAAACACAAGCGGTACACCGCGGCGCTAGTGGGGCTACGCTAATGCCTGCGTTGTTTCAATTAAGCAGACCAACAACTTCACGGGTAATTTCCACCAACTGTGTAATGTCTGCGGATCCGCTCCGGAACGGCGGCGGAGTCAATAAGTTTCCATTAAAGTCAATGTGTGTATGTGAACGGCTGCGTCCTGACTCTGCCCCTGTTCCGGCGATCGCAGCCCTCCGGAGCAGATACGCAGAGCTTCTATTTTTGCCGGATGCCGGAGAGCTCTACAGCAATTCAGCACAATTCAGATTGTGCGGCACAGGAAGTCGAGCACAGAAACAAAATAAAACAGCCGATTCATTTTCAAAATAAAATACACCGTGCTCACGGCGGATCATATTTCCCTGCACTACACCTTGAAAACACAGCACAGAGTTGTTTCCCCTCTACTCCTCCTGGATGGAAACAAACTGTTGTTGGTTTTGTGGTTCTATTCTTCGTGAATTTGCGAGATATTGTGGGTCCTCGTGACTTCAGCTGTCAGTCATGGCCGCAGCCATTACGCAACAAATCCGCAATTTTGTGTTGCCGCCAGAAACTCAAAGGGCAGAGGTCTTGTGGGTTCTTCACACGGTGAGCAGACACCATTCATTCAATCCAACGAGGACATAAGTAGCGTCTTTGCCGCTATGTTCCTTGATTCAGACTATGCGAAGTCATTCACCTGTGGTGAAAATAAAACTGCGTATTTTGCCAAATACGGCATCGCCTCATTCATTAAAAACGAGCTATAATGCAGGGTTAGTGAAAACAATATGTGATAATGTTCGACGAAAGTATGAATAAAACAACAAAGAGCAAGCAAATGGATCTTCATCAGAGGTACTGGACAACCGTTGAGACAGACAGCCATGTCATCTCCCGTTTATCAAGGATCACAGTTCATGGACCACTCTAGAGCTGAAGACATGCTGGATCATTTCAATGTAAGTTGTATTAAAACAGTAAATTAATCAAATTCAGTTTGTGTGTGATGATCACAGTTTTCAGTGTGTTCTGCTTAAAATATTTTTTAATCTCTTTGTTGGTGCTGTACAATTAGAAACATAGTTCTTATTTTTTTTTAATTATTACTAATGGTTAGCCAAACAAAGTGTTACTTCTATCAGAATATTCTTTTAACCTAAGGTGGATTAATTGACACAATAAATAATTATTTTTTTGTGCAGGAAGCAATAAAGGAGCTGGATCTGAGCAATATGCTCTCTCTGTCAATGGATGGGCCAAATGTTAACTGGAAGTTTGTTGAACTTCTACAACAGGAACACAGAGAACAGTGTGATGGAGCCCAACTACAGATTGTTGGGAGTTGTGGCCTTCACACAATGGATAACTCTTTCAAGAATGGCTTTGTGGTGTAGGAAATTGAAAAAGTCCTCAGAGCTCTGCACCCCCTGTTTCACTGTGCACCTGCAAGGAGAGACGACTTCATTGTGGTGACCAAATGTGAGCAGCCTTTTTGTGGGCATCGTTGGTTGGAAAATCTGCCAGCAGTGGAGAGATCAATTGAAATTTGGCCAACTATTGTGATCAATGTAGATCAAGTAAAAGCCAAGAAGCTTCCTAACCCAAGGTCTTCATCATGACACCATTGCAGATGCCCAGATGGATCACATTATACTGGCAAAGTTGCACTTCTTTATGAATGTGTCAAGAAGTTTCCAGCCATTTTTTGCAAAGTACCAGACCCGATGATTCCCTTCCTCAGCAAAGATTTGGAGGACCTGATTCGGGTAGGCCTGACTATAACAAATGTATTAATGGTTTAGTCATTAAAGCACTAATAATTATCAAGGGGACAAACAACTGAACAAAGTAATGAGTCTTCAGTTGTTTTTGTACGCTGATGACTCGGCACTTTTAATGTCTCATAAACACCAATCAACACTAGAGAGTAGCCTGAGCTCTGAGCTTTCGTCTGTAAACAACTGGCTGATTGACATTATGCTGTCCCTACATTTTGATAAGACAGAGGCTATCTTGTTCGGTTCAAAATACATACAATACAATACATACAATACAATTTAGGGTCAGTTTGAATAATGTTGAGGTCAGTACAAAAACGTCAGTAAAATATCTGGGTTGTATCCTAGAAAACAACTTGGATGGCAGGAATATGGCCAACAAGGTTTTGAGTAAAGTCACGGGGCTCACAAAGTTTTTAGCCAGAAACTCTACATTTTTAGAAAGGTCAACAAAGATCATCTTAGCAAACGCCTTAATTTTAACCCACTTTGAATTTGCATGTACCTCCTGGTTTGAAGGCCTAACAAACTGACTTAAAGGGAGGCTGCAAACAGCACAGGATCAATTAATAAGAGTAATTCTGAACTTGGGCCATAGATCACATATAGGTAGGTCACAATTTGTTGAGCTCAACTGGCTCCCTGTGGAGGAATAAAAAGTCTTAAATAAATCAAATCAAATCAAAATCCAGTGAGTTTGCATGTTGAATTGGTTTTGAAGTAAGTATTGAAAATACTGTAAAACCTTTTTCCGATTATTCATCTAGGCTTTTGCTATTCTATTTTCAGAGCCTCCTCAGACGCTTCATGAAGCGAGGTGTCCTTGATATCTCCCCAGTAAAGTTGGTCAAGCTTGATGTGACTGACAACAAGCTTTGGGTCATTCCAAAGCAAGTGGACATTGGCATGGGAGCCACAGCTGTTCTCAAGGTAACATATTATTTGCCATAGATGTTTTCAACAAAGTCAGTTGAGTTAAAGCTGTTGACATATTTACTGTATTTATCTAAGTTTGTGTTATACATAGGAACATTTTATTTGGTGTTTCATGTGACACTCATGCCTTGGTGCTTTTGTTAGGGAATGGCAGGCGGTCAATGTGGTGGAAGTGAGTGTGATGCGTTACTGTTTATGCGAGACAGCCAGAGTGTTCTATCAAAGATCTGTAAGAACATTCTGTTGAAGTGCCCACTGAAGTACCCTACTGTCAGATACATGACCCTGGACCCCTCAAAGATGCACAAGCCAGACATGTGCCTCCAAAAAATGTAGGCCCTCATCAAGAAATTTGTGCAGGACAAGAAGTTGTCAGGAGGAGTCACAGCGGGTAATATATAGACATAAGGAATGAAAAACTACCTTGTGTTACCATAGATAATCCTTGGACACCTTCTCTAAGTTTTATCGACCTTCTCTGCTCAGGATATATGATGATTATTTTTTAATTAACTAATTATTTTTTTATACTATCCCATTATTTTACAGTTCAGAATTGTGTTGTATATAATTAAAAAACACACCATAGTGTTAGTCTGGCTGCCTAATATGTTCACTTTCCATAGTATATTAAGTATATTTGATCTAATTACAGGTGATGAGATTGCTCAGCACTGTAAAAAATTATTTCCCCTTTTTGTTGTCTCAACTTCTATTTTGGGGTCAAGTCAACTTTCAACTCAAAAGTTTTCAATACCTTTGTTGAGATAGCACACTTATCTGTGTTTTTGCTCTGAAATTCTAATGCAGAGATGACACAACTGAGTTATTCTTGTCTTCTCAAATTGAAGTTGAAGTTCGGCTCGCTACGTCATTTTGCACATGCGCAGACCACGTTAGTCAACTTTGTCTCCTCCAGAACCGCTAACGGCTCTCTGGTCTCCTCTATTGAAGGACCGAGCACGTGAAGCGAGTTGACTGTTGGCGTAAGTAAACTTTTAACTTTTTCTACTGTCTAATATTTCTGTATAGTTTGAGTTTTGGCTTTACTTAGCAAAAGTTTTAACAAAATACTTTGAACTGACCATTCAAACCTACAGTATAACGTGCAAGCCATTAGTTTCAAAAACTTAAGTGATATGTTAGCGGTAGACGCGGAAAAAGAACGAACATTGCACTTTTTACATTAACTAGTAGTAGCTATGTAATGATTATGTGGAGAAATTCCAAACTTGCCTTCAACTAAGTTATGCAAGTAACAAACTAATTCTCTGAATGTAAGTTAGTTAAGCTAGTTAGCCCTCATGTTGACTAGCTAGCTGGTTTGACTAGCCTAGCAAGCTCCATGATACCGGCTAACGTTAGCTAGGTCATAATGAGACAGACTCAGTTTAAAAACTATCCATATATATATATATATATATATATATATATATATATATATATATATATATATTGCGTTTGCAGACGTCTGTGGTGCGTTGTCCTGTATGGATTCACCTCTAATCTCGACTACAGCGTGGGACAGAGCTCGTGAGCTCCTGGCTGCAAAAGGAGGCACAATCCATCCAGACACGCCGCCAACGATGCCATCTTCCTCACTGCGTATGGACACAACACATCTATTACTGCACCTGAAAAATAGTCCCATTGACCAAAGACAGATCTAATCTAAAAGTCTTACCCTCTTTCTTCTCGATCGACTGCGTACTGTCTCGTAATGTCTTACAGGCAGCTGGAAAACAATTAAATGAGAGTGGTATGAATAAAAAAAACGTAACTCACAGTAAAATTAAACAAGAAGGAGAAAACAGTAAAAGTTACTTACACACAATGGCGTCATTATCAGCATCATAAATCTGGACTTCAGCTGACGGTTTTCCAGAATTTATTTGCTCTGCAGAAGACAATATCAAAATGGACTGCAGAACCTCCGTTATTTATATTACACAGAAACAGTGCGAAAAGAAAGAGTTAAACAAACCGTTAAAATTTCTATTTAACCGTGAAAACGGCACAAAACAGCTAGTTGATATCGTATTAACTTTGAGACAATAAATATTGAAGGGTCACAACACAATTTTCAAAGGAAACAATAAAATAGCACAGCAGCATTTTACACGGGACCTATCACAGCAGTGTTGTGAGGAGGACACGGGGCGCTACGGCAACTTAGGAGGGACAATAGAGGCGCAGTGCAGCAACAACATCTCCGCAGGAAATAATAGCAATATGATAAATTAAACTCAATAAGATAAAATTCACAAATACCCAACAAATCATTAAATGATTAAAATTAAATTAAATATAAATTGGAAATTAGAATTAATAAAGTGCTACGACCAGCCATTATAAAGCAACTGTACAATGTTATTTGTTGTTGTCAAAAGGTACTGCATTCAAACATGTTATTGCGCAAGTTTCCTGGCTTCATCCCCATCCGGACAAACATTTTTATGGAAAGCCAATCGAAGTTTGGACCTTGCCGGGAACAGACACGTCATACCCAGCATCATTTCTGCTTGTTGAGCGCGTTGCTGGGAGATGTGTGGTTAACACATCCACTGTGCATTTAAGCAAGACCAAAGAAAAGGTCACTGTAGTCATGCCACTATGCACAGTGGTTGAGCTCTAGGAGACTGTGATGAGGTTTGCATGGAATGCACTTTTTTTTTTCAATGGGCAGCTTGTACAGGGAACGCCAACTGCCTTTTGTGGAAAATGTCTGGACCAAAATATTTAATCCACATCAACTCCTTCAGCTCGGCCAAAGACTGCAGGTTCAGGACCATTATGCAGGTGTAATAAAGCGCTTCCTTCCCTGCAGCTTGAAACTTGTCCAGGTGAGGGGTTGAAAAAGATAGTAGCTGGCCTGCTTCCTCCCGCCACTCCCCCACAGCTGGGGTTGATGGTCAGAGAGGGGAAACTGTACTCCCACCCCTCACTCCACTGATCACACAGAGTCCGATTCTCTACCACAGTTCGCTGAGGTTGCTCTAGGGCAGCAAAAACGTCATTCACCACCCTGTTGATCAGCCTGATGGAGGTTATGTTGCTACTCACTCTTAGGACATCAATAGATGCGGCAGTCAACATCATCAGGTGACTCAGTTTGGTACACCCAGCCTCTCTGAGACTGGCCCGCAGGCTGGCAGACTGTAATGTTCGAGTCCTTAAAAAGTTGTTGAAAAACAAAGGTTCCTCAAACAGTCACATTCCCGGAGTTTCATTTGCATCACAAGAAAATGTATGTATCTGCCACGCCTGCAGAAAAAGAAAGAGGTCAGTCCAGTGACGTCCATATCCTCAGTTTGTAGGAGGAAAAGATGCTTGTCTTAGCCCAACTGCCCAGCTTTCCTCAGCAGCAGTCGGGCTGTATCTAGCCAGCTGGGGCCACAGTTATATATTATTATTTTAGCAGTTTGGAGTCTAAAGGAGGCAGTTTTAGACTGGATAGCCACCAGCCCCTGGCCACCTTCAGGCAGGTAGAGAGCTGCTGCCCGAACCCAGTGCCGACCCGTCCAGAAGAAGTCAACGATGGCCCTCTGAACGTCCTCCATCAGGTCTCTTGGTGGCATGATAGCCTGTGCCAAAGGGTCGAGGCAACCAAATTATTGGCAACCAGAACTCTTATCCTATACGACAGCTGGGGTAGCAACCATTGCCATTTAGACAACCAAGCGCACACCTTCTCCTTCACTCCCTCCCAGTTCTTCTTAACAAACTCCTCAGAACCACGAAACACTCCACTAAAACCTTCCTTCCCACACTCAAGTCCCCCTGGCAGACTGGGCAGAGCTTTATCCCTCCACTGACCTACTGACAAGGCCACACTTTTAACCCAGTTCACCCGTGCAGATGTGGCCTTTTCATACAGGGACAGGGCATCCTGCAAACACCAAACAACTCCCTGGCTGCGGACAAAAATATTTATGTCATCTGCGTTGGCAGAAACGAAGGTGAGTACCTCAGATAGCTCAGACATGAAGGCAGTGGAGGCTTTAGGGGGAGCCGTTTTTTAAGAGACAATCTGAAGTTGAGTCGACCCAGTTAGACTGAATGCAAGGCATTCCAGAGAGGTGACATTGAGTACTTAAAGCTCTTTGACCAGGAAGTCATTTTGGTGTATCACAGCTAGTAATGCCTTGCCTCCTGGTTTCCCTAATAAAAATATTGCTCAATTACAATTAAAACAAAAATCGGCTGCATGGGTGCCGACAAGGACCAGAAAGAGAAAGGAATTTTAAGGTCCTTTTATTGGTTTATAAAGCTCTTAATGGCCTAGCTATTTATCATATTTGCTTTTCTGAATCATAACAATCAGATATGTTTTTATCCTATGAACACTTGAACCTTTAGGTCTCGCTAGTGGTCTTTTAATAGTCCTAAAAGTTTGTACATAAATAGTCTCGCTTTGCCAGACCCTCCTCCAAAGCGCGCTGAGGGAGGATCTGGCTACTCCACATAGCATTCGGGGATGGGAAGAAAACATACTCTGGTTCAATGGCATTTCTTTAAACCAATCAGAATCGTCATGGGCCGTGCTAAACTCCACACAGAGCCGCTGCAAAATAGTCATGCGAGAGAAAACTCAGATTGGAAAGATAGTCTAGCTAGCTGTCTCAATTTACCCTGCAGAGATCTGAGGAGCAGTCAGCAAATAATCCACGGAATTTAAAGTTGAACACAAAGAAAGCTGAAGGAAACAGAAAATACACGCATCCGGCAGAATTTCCTGCAGCACCGGAGCAATCCCAAAAGTGGATTGCGAAGGATATAGACTAGAACACGAAAGACAGAAAATCTAAAGAGGTGAGAAAAATGTTTAGCTTGGGCTATCTTGTATTACTCCAAGGTGGGTGTGTGTGTGTGTGTGTGTGTGTGTGTGTGTGTGTGTGTGTGGCAGGTTTTCTAGTGTCGAGAGCGAAGTAAGAAAGGGAGAGACGAGAGAGAGACAGAAATAAAAAATAAATTAAAATTAAAGCTGCAAGCAGCGTTGGACGGGCCCTTGCACCTCCTTGCACGTCGGGGTTACTGGCGGACACCGCTCTTGCGGCCGTGCATCGTCACTGAGACACTGCAAATCATCACCAACGAAAAGGGAACTCTCTTCTGAGTTCAATGATATGTCACACAAGACTCTACGTAATACAGTTCATTAGGTGTGAAAGGGGGCGTGGCTAAAGCATACGGGGCAAACCAAACCATGACCAATGAACAGGAAGTCTCTGCTGAGTTCAATGATACCTCACACAAGGGTCTACATCAAATGGGTCATTAATTATTAAAGGGAGCGTGGCTTAAGCATATGGGGCGGGGCAAATGGTCACCAATTAAAAAAGAACTCTTTGCTGAGTTTAATGACACCTCACACAAGACTCTATCTTAAACGGTTCACAAGTTATGAAAGGGGGTGTGGCCTGAGTACATGGGCGAGGTTAACGTATAGGGACCGGCTCAGGATCACACATTATAAGTTTCGTAAATCGGATGATGTTTGTCATATAAGGCTGATTTCCTGTTGCCAGCAGGGGGCGCTAAGACCCAAAGTCAATTTTTGCTTATAGATATATAACGCTATAACTTTGAGTCAATATCGGCCTGTAGATGTCGTCAGGGTTGGACTCTTATGAATCCTGAAAAGTTTCGAGCCAATTGGTAAATGTACACTCAAGTTACACCCACTTCCTTTTTCGATTGCCCCCTACAGTAAGTTGGTCCTCTATAGCTTTACCAAATTTGAAGTCAATTGGATGAAATCGCTAGGAGGAGTTCGTCAAAGTACGACATGTGGAAATGGCCAAAATCACACTCATTTCGAACTTTCAATTCAAAATGGCTTCCTGTTGGGTTTAAGGTATGGCTCCAATGAGCTTTTTTGTACGTCTTGACATGCTACATATGTGTACCACGTTTCGTTAGTCTACGTTTAACGTGTCAGAGATCTCTCACGGAAATAGCGAGGCTTGGACCCAAATGCAAATAGAAGGAATTCATTAAAGGTAGGCAAAAACTTACTCGGAAAATTATCCACAGGGCAAGAAAACCAGGAAGCAAGACAACTGGAGCAAGGAAGACAAGCCACAGCACGAAAGTACACGACAGGGAACATACGGAGAAACTTAACAAACCACAATCCAAGACAGCACAGAACAGAACAATGATCCGACAAGACACAAAGAAAACACAGACTAAATACTAGTGATGGTCAAATGAAGTGTCGCAAACCACTGTCTTGATTTTCTGAGCTCACTAGATGGCGCTCTCTGTTCAAAGAAAAAGGTTAAAGGAATGGCAATTCAGTGTGTTTTCAACAATTTGTTTAACAGAGAGCGCCATCTAGTGAGCTCAGAAAATAAAGACCGTGGTTTGCGACGCTTCATTTGACCATTACTACTAAATACACAGGATAACGAGGTAAAACAAGGGACAGGTGACACAAGGGATATCACCTGATACAGGTGTAACACATCAGGGAGGGGCAGACAATCACAAAGGCGGGAAAACACAAGGCAGGAAGTAAAACAAGACAAGACAAGGGAGAAAATAGAATACTATAAAATAAAACAGGAAACACTACACAGACACTCACATCGTGACAAAACGTACTGCAGGGGCTAAATTCTTTAAATTTGTAGGGGGCGCTAGCAAGCCATTTTTTTGCGCCTATTCCCGAAACCCTTAAAATATGTACATTTTCAACCGGCTTGATGTGACCGCCAATTTTGGTGAGTTTTTGAGTATGTTAAGCCCCTCAAAAAGACGATTAATTTGCCGGAAGAAAGAAAGAAGAATTTTTTCAGTTTAAATAGGGCCTTCGCTGCTGTCGGCCCTAAAAATGACTCAATGCTTTTGGGGTGATCCATGGTTGGGCCCCAAGGACAGAGGACAGAGAAGTGCCGGGATGATTCAGGGGTGGGAGATCTCGGGAGAACCGGCCTAGAGCAGAGCTTTATTTACATTCCCTCCTACGGCCTCCTTTGCCTCTATTACCTCATCCTGATTTCTGCTCTTTCTGCCCTTCTATTACTATGCTCCATGTCTATAGGACAGCCAGTCTGAAGAGCTGACAGTCACAGAGAGTCTTGATATATTTAAAGGAAAACTCAAAATCTACCTTTTTAGTCAGGCCTTTTAATTAAGCAATTTATTTATCTATAAATCTATCTATTTTATTTTATATGGCCTATTTATTTATATGTAATCTGTTTAGTTATTAGTGTATAATTGATTTTAGTAGTTGTTCTTATTCTATTTATTTGTATTTTGTGGATTGTTTTAACAATCTACAGTTTATATTAGCCACTGTTTAGAGTTTTTATATTTTTATACATTTTGTTATAGTTTCTTTTTTTCTAGTGTTTCCTCACTTATGATGGTGTTTCCTCTTCATTTTAATCACAAAGAAGTCGCTTTTGGGGTGTGTGGGTGAATGGGTCAAGGGGGGATGGATATTGTGTTATGTGTGTATTTCTGTGTGTGTGTGTGTGTGTGTGTGTGGGGGGGGGGGTATTGTATGAAGCACTTTGTGCTACCTTTGCTTGTATTAAAATTGCTATACAAATAATAGTTTGATTGATTGATCATTGACATGAACAGGTGCCACAGGAGGTGACTTACCCTAACAAAACACACAAAATGAAGAGTAAATCATGCCTGTGTTGACTCTGCAGATAACATAATGCCTGAAAGCCTCACTGCATTACATTTCATAGTTTTATAGTTTAAATTGTCGCCTTCTGTCTGGATTTTGAGTTTTTCTTTACATGAATGAACATTTTCACCATAAACTGCATAAAATGCAGGAAATTAAGTGTTTAATGCTCAACATTTCCAGGGGGAGAACCCCCAGACCCCACGTTTGATATATTCAATTCAATTCAATTCAGTTAAATTGTATTCATAGTATCAAATCATAACAAGAATTATTTCGAGACACTTTACAGATTTTTTAGATAATTTTCAGATAATTTACAGATCCCAGCAAGAGCAAGCATTTAGTGCGACAGTGGCGAGGAACAACTTCCTTTTAGGCAGAAACCTTGAGTGGTGAGTAAAACTTCAGTTTAGGGAGAAACCTTGGACAGACCTAGGCTCTTGGTAGGCGGTGTCTGACGGTGCCGGTTGGGGGTGTGATGAACAGTGGCAATAACAGTCACAATAAAAGATAATGCAACTATGACTAGAAATAGTAGTTGTAGTAGTTCATGGTATAGCAGGGGACTGTAGGGCATAGCAGTGGGCGTAGCAGGACACAGCAGGGCACATGTGTGTGTATATATATATATATATATATATATATATATATATATATATATATATATATATATATCTATCCCAAAAGGCCCATTCTAAGTTAGGAAAAGCCCTGGTTATTGTTTTAAAACAGGGTGGAAGTGCTAAAAAATGGAAAGCAATTATAAGAGTGTATGAAATGTAAATGTGATTGTAACATTGCTGCTGCCTTTGGGGATATAAATATGTGTGCTGTTTTTAATGATGAACTTCTGTTGGAATTATACTGAGTCCAATTAGAATCACTGAATTGTTGTTTCATTACATCTTTTGTGTCTGGTGTCTTTTATTTCTCTCTATTTGATCTTCTATCATCTCTCCAGACTCAGTCGGGCTGGTGAATGGGACCAATCTGTGCTCAGGCAGACTGGAGGTGAAGACTAACCAGTCTAACTAGAGGGGGTCCTCAGCGTATGAAGATGACTGTGACCAGCAGGATGCAGAGGTGGTCTGTAGGGAGCTGGGCTGTGGGGCTCCTTCAGTCCTCCATGGGGGGGTTCTATGGCGAAGCGAAGGCTCCAACGTGGACCAAAGAGTTCCAGTGTGGAAGCAACGAGTCTGCTCTCCTGGACTGTAGAAGCTCAGGCTCAGATAGAAACACCTGCTCACCTGGAAATGTTGTTGGACCCACCTGCTCAGATAGAAGAGGAGCTGCAGCTTTGATTCGGTTCATTTCTGTTCTAATGAAACTCACTTTATTATTTTCCCGATTACTCTCTGGTTTCTGTTCAGAGCCTGTCAGGTTGGTGGGAGGAGATAGTCGCTGTGCAGGAACACTGGAGTTGAATTATCAGGGAGAATGGAGACCGGTGCGTGACTTTGCTGATGACTAGAACATGAAAACAGCAACTCCTCCATGCAGAGAGTTAGACTGTGGCTCTGTTGTTTCAGTAGAACGGATAATGGTCCTCGGTCAGATCTCTGTGGGAGATCAACAGGGACTTCAGGTGTTCAGTCTGGATCTGCTCTGAGGGAGTGTGCACAATTCAAGTCCTCCTTCTCCCTCCTGAATCTCACCTGCTCAGGTAAGCCCATTTATGACTTTTACAAATTACAGACATGGCAGATTCGCACAGGATTAAGGTCACAGACGACCTCCGTAATTATTACAAAATATAAGAGGTCCCCACGTAATACTTGCCCCATGCGAATAGAGCTAAAAGTCTAAATGGCAACAGCAAACAATATACTGAAGGACAGAGCATGTTTGGTTACCAGGATAACTCTGGTTCTCTGAGAACTGAGTGAGGTATCACAAGGTTTTATTATCCAGCACAAGTCTCCACTAGCAGCTTACATGATAGCATACATGGCTTAGCATACCAGACACTCTGGACCTCTGATCTACTACTCTTCTTCTACTATGTGTATTATTATTGCAGTTCTTATGCACTGTGTGCACACAGTTTTATTCAAATATGTTGGAATGTATTCCAATGAAATATATGTTTCTAGGGGTGGGAAGGAAAATCGATACAGCATAGTATCGCAATATTTTCTGTGGAAATACTGTATCCATACATGCCAAGTATCTCTATCAATCTTTATTCATATAAATTGCACATGAGAATTAAATTTGTGGTACTACAATAATAAAAATCAATTGCTTTTTCAGTCCACTAGATGGTGCAGTTAAGTTTTTTTCTGGTGAGGTCAGCAGGGGTGACCTTACTAAAAGTTGGTAAAAACAGATGTTGACAAAGTTATCCTTTGGGAACATGATTTGAAGTTGGAGAAAAGGTAATGCATAGCAACATAACATGATAGTTTCAGATCGTGCAATCTCTGGTGAGTCCCACCCCTATTTGTTTCCCCTTCTTCAAACACTGTTCAGAGGAGAACTAGTCTATTTCCCTGTCCTTCTACTTCGGGGATTTCCCCGTTGTCGCTGGAAATTCCGCCACGTCCTTTTTTTCGACCGGACTTCTGTTATCGAACACTTTCTTTGTGTTGGAATTCTAAACTCCAGTGGATTTCTGAGGACTATGGTTAACTGCTCATCAGATCTCTGCAGGGTAAATCCAGACAGCTAGCTAGACTATCTGTTCTATTTGTATCAATCTGAGTTTTCTGTTGAACGACTAAAATAACTTTTGAACGTACACGTTCCGCCAAAAAAAGGTCCTTCCCGAGGCTAAAAGGACCATACAACCAGTTGAGAAGCCCCCTGCTTGAAATTAGAACGCAGGTTTAAGGCACTTGCACATTGGCTTCACTTTTCAGGCGTGGAAGTTGCTAGTCCACACAACATCCCAGGATAGAAGACAAACGTGCTATGGTTTATTGGCATTTCTTTAAACCAATGACAATCGTCTTGTGCAGCGCTAAGCGACGGATGCAATAACGGTATCTCTGCAATATAGCATTGGGAAGGAACTGTGCAAAAGTTATTTTAGAGCACGCTCTTACTGGGAGAGCTAGAGGCCGCCCCAAGTACTATGATCTTCTTGAGTGGTTTTTTTTGGATTGCTTCTAACCACCTGTGTGTGTTTCCCTTTTGCTCAGAGCTCCAGTGCCCTTTTCAACCATGCTATTTTTGCCACGCCCCCCATCTTTCAGCCACACTTCACAAGCCACACTCCACCGCTCCGTTCCATTTCTCTGCCTGCCAACTCTGGATTCTATCCTAACCTCCACACCCAATATTGCAATATTCCAATTTGTAAATAAACTCACTTTTTGTTACACCTTATGAGTCTTTGTCTCCTCCTGGGTCCATCCAAAAGGGAGATGTAACAAAAACAATAACCTGAACCTGAAAGGAATGCATTTCTAGACAATTTAATACATTTGAATATGTAACATGGCCTCATGGAGCCAAAACATATAGACAGTATTTTGATGGTGGGGTTTTCAATTCATCACAACTGGGTTTAAGTCAGTGGTTCCCAAACTCCTTCTGCAGGGCTCCCATTTTGTAGATCGAAATGTGTGAATCGTTGTGCTGAAAGAATCAGTTTTTAGAAGAGAGATTTGTAGAGTTTGGCAAAATGGTTAACTATTTTCAGTGTTGTGTTTAGAGATTTTAGAAATTGAGCTACATTGAGAATCTCACTAACACACCACAGTACGCCTCTGGCTTTACCATACGTCCGCAGCAACGGCTTTTACAAGTTCACCTCAAACTCCCAAACCGTCCATTTCTCTCTGCCGTTTATTTTTAATTTTTTTTTTACATACAGCCTAACATTAACGTTAGCTGACATTAGCTAACGTTAGTGCTTGTTACAGCGGACCTCTGCATAACCTCAGTGAAGTGAACTTTAATCAGCCCGGTTCTATGTGAAAAACGGCAGAGAAAAACAGACTAAACCTAACATACTTGCTGTGTGGGAGTTCCAGGTGAAATCATAGATCCAGAAGTAGGGCTGGGTACCGAATTCAATACTTTTTAGGCACCGATCGCATTGCCTCCTTAGTATCAAGTATTCATTACCGAATTTCAATATCTAAGGAGTAAATCTCATCAGCGTCAGTGAGCCAATAAGCATGCAGCATTCTTCTACCAAGATCTAATAATGTCTGTGATTGGCTGTCTAACGTTTCACGTCGTAGAGACACGCAGGAAAAACTCTACGTTACACAGAGACGGCTCACATAGTAGGAGATGAAAAATATATAAAAAAAATTGTGCAGTATGTGTAATGCTGTAATTTATTTTTCTTTTATAAAATTGGGATTGAAAAAAGTATAGTTTAGGAACCGGTATCAAAGTCACGGTATTGGTATCGGTAGTTTTTGAACGATACCCAGCCCTATCCAGATTATAATTACAAACCCCTCAACAGTGACAGAAATTGAACTGAAAGAAAAAGTTCAAAATAAAATGTTTGTTTTTATTACTGCATTCATTCCCACTGACCCATTAACAGCAATGTAGTCACAGTATTCTGCCCTGTGTAATTCAATTTAGATTCCCTTGAATGTGTTCGAGAAATGTGTACAGTATATTACAAATGGTACTCAGCCATACTAGGATCACCTGTCTGGAGCTCCAGCACAGACACCGGCCTTTTAAAATCAAATCTGGATTAAAATGTGAGCTCCAAATTGGAGACAGCTTTGTGAATGTGAAATTGGGGAGAGAAGGCATGCTGGGTCAGTTCCCTGGATCCTGTTTCCATCAGTGAAGTGCTGCCAACTAGGCAGTTCTCCAAAACAGAAGCAGCGAAAGAAACTTTGAGGCAAACAGCTGGGACTTAGCCCGGCTTCTGATGTTCCTCTAGTGGAATCACCAAAAATAATATGCTCTATATACACAATATAGATCTCTAGCATGTTAACTTTTACTTTGCAACTACTGACAATACTAGACTGCTTGGGGATAGGCTTAAAGTGTTTCTATACTGAAACATATGTTTGGAATCATTTTTAAGCTCAATGGCTTATACCGTATTTTCCGGACTATAAGTCACACTTTTTTTCATACTTTGACTGGTCCAGCGACTTATAGTCAGTTGCGACTTATATATCAAAATATATATAATTTAACATGTTTTAAATGTTATTTCATGCTGAAAACATTACCGTCTACAGCCGCGAGGCGCTCTAGGCTTGTGACAACTATATGCTGCTCCTAAAGACAACTGAGAAAGAAAAGAAACTGCAGGCGACTGCAGGTAGTAAAATACGCAGCAGAAAACGGTAATCGAGCAGCAGAAGGAAAGTTTGGAGTGAGTGAGAAACTTGTGAGGGACTGGCGAAAAGGTTAGTCTTACTGCAATGAAGAAAACAAAGAAAGCTAGTCGCGCTGAAATCAAGATGGCCAGAGCTGGAGGAAGGAGTCCACAGATGGGTGCTTGAACAACGTGCTGCTGGGAGAGGCTCATCAACAGTGCAGTTACGTTACGTTAACATACCGGACACCTACCGTATTCAGCCCCTTGTTCTGTGTGCTATTGTGTAGTTTAATAACTTGCCTTTCCAGATTAAATGTCTGTTCTTGGTCTTGGATTTTGTGAAATAAATTTCTAAATAAATGCTATTTATATATGTTTTTTTCCTCTTCATGACGCATTTTGACGGAAAATATGGTACTCATATATTCCTCAGAAATATTACAAAGTACATTGTAGTATCACATCATTTCTAGAGTCTTAATTTAGACGGTCTGAAGAGTGTCTTACTTATTTATACCAGGTTTATATTGAATGTGCCAATATAATTATTTACCATGTAAATAAATCAACAAGTCCTCCAAAATTAAACTAGCACCAGCAGGCATTTTAAGGGTATTCTAGCCCAAGTCCAAGGGGTCAAAAACCTTGAAAAAAAAGCCATTTTCATTAAACTTTGGTGGATTTCTGAGGACTATGGTTAACTGCTCCTCAGATCTCTGCAGGGTAAATCCAGAGAGCTAGCTAGACTATCTGTCCAATCTGAGTTTTCTGTTGCACGGCTAAAACAAGTTTTGAGCATACATATGTTCCACCAAAACAAGTTCCTCCCCGTGGCTATTTACAGAGGTACCGTTGCTCCGTCTGGTGCTTAGTGCTGCCCAAGACAATTGTGATTGGTTTAAAGAAATGCCAATAAACCGGAGCACATTTTTTTTCTTATCAGGGAATGTTGTGTGGACTAGCTAGACCTTCCATCGCAGCCTGTGGAGATAGGTCTGGCAATGCAAGACTATAATGAAGGTAACACAGTCTATGAAGTCTAAATTAAACTGTCAACATTGCTAATAGTACTAAATGAGCATGGTGACGTTTGCCACCATTTGGTATTTGCAGAGAGTTGCAAAATTTAGAGAAAAAAAGACAATTTATGCTCCTGCGTTTAAAATAGACGCTGTTGGTACATAGATACAGACCTTACACCGGACCCTACGCTGTAACATGACATGCACCTCTCAAGTATCTGCCAGCAGAACATACACACTGCACTTTTACCAGAATCCTGTGTGCAATATGATGTAAAGATGGAATGTTTTGACCTGGTTGAGGCTGAGACACTGAGAAAAGTGGTAACCGAACTGTAGTCCTCCACATGTTCCCTTAATCCATATCCAACCTCCCTTTAAAAAAAGTAAATTACTCCCTACAGCTTGGTGTCTTCCCCACTGATTTTAACCCTCGGATGCATGAATTATGAAAGCCTGAGTCAAACATTTTTTTGTGTTTTTGCTCTTCTTAGGGCATGAAAAAAAACAATATTCACTTTTTTTTCAAAAATATTTTTTTTTCAGAAAGTTACAGACATGTCCACTACACTGGACTACATGCGCATAAGCACTCAACATAAACAGTATAAACTTAATGGAAGAATGAATCAAATTGAGTTTTATCATGAATCCATGAACAATTAATTTTATGCACTTAACCATACTGTCACACACTTTAACAATCTATAGCCCTATTGCAGCAGCAGTGGCAGCAAAAACTGTCCTGTCCTGCTAGTAGTGTCCTGAGGAGTGTCCCGGGACAGTAAGACACTGTCCTGTGACACCCAGACACTGTCCTGTGTCTCCATGACAGTCCCGGGACAGTCAGACACTGTCCTGTACACTGTCCTGGGACAGTCAGACAATGTCCTGTGACTCACAGACACTGTCCTGTGACTCCCATGAATGTCCTGTGACACCCAGACAATGTCCTGTGACACCCAGACACTGTCCTGTGACTCCCATGAATGTCCTGTGACTCCCACACACTGTCCTGTGACACCCAGACACTGTCATGTGACTCCCAGACACTGTCCTGTGACACCCAGACACTACCCTGTGACACCCAGACACTTCCCTGTGACACCCAGACACTGTCCTGTGACTCCTATGACTGTCCTGGGACAGTCAGACACTGTCCCGTGACACCCAGACACTACCCTGTGACACCCAGACACTTCCCTGTGACTCCCAGACACTGTCCTGTGACACCCAGACACTGTCCTGTGACACCCAGACACTGTCCTGTGACTCCCATGACTGTCCTGGGACAGTCAGACACTGTCCTGTGATACCCAGAAACTGTCCTGTGACTCCTATGACTGTTCTGTGACACCCAGACACTGACCTGTGACAGCCGGACACTGTCCTGTGACTCCCATGAATGTTCCGGGACACTCAGACACTGTCCTGTGACTCCTATGACTGACCCAGTACAGTCAGACACTGTGTGACTCCCATGTCACAGGAGAGTCATGGGAGTCACAGGACAGGATAAATATACCGAAAATGCACTGAATTGCAACCCAGATAGTCATAATAAAAGATGAATCAACCACATGACTTGTGTTGGAAAATATACTGAGCAATGCACGACGTCCACTTCATTGGACACATGGTTAATTTTGAAATAAAAATGTTATAACTAAAAGAATAATATTGTTCCTTAGGTATTGCATATCATCATCATTTTATCTCTAGGGTTCTCCTGGTATAGGATTGGCAGGATATTCCAGCAGTGGTCAACAAGTGTGGCTGTCTGTCAGCCATCTTGGATTCAGAGGAGGTTCACTTGTAGTTACAACAACTAACCACTGAATTAATCTCACTGGAGGGGGGCAACAGAGAGCATTCTAATGGCTGATATGCAATTCCACCATAGAAACTATTGCATTTCGGAGAAAATTACTTTTAAACAGCTGTCCACTGTAGTGACCGCTATGCCCCAGAGGGTTAAAACTGCTTCAGTAAAACCCCTTCTAAAGAAAGGGAACCTGGACATTTTAACACGACTAAACACCTAACTATTATAGGCCAATATCAAACCTTCCATTTTAACCAAAATTTTAAAAAGACCCTTCCTAAATTCCAACAAAAACTAAATTAGAAATGTTTCAATCAGGTTTTAGGACACATCACAGCACACCCTTACGCAACCAAAATATATTGCAGTACATTGGAAAATATCATGTGATATATTGGGCAATATATTCCCATATATGTGATTTAATATTTATATTTTCCAATATATTGCCATATATGCATATACCATATATGTTCATATATTGATAGCCTACATATAAAAAAATATATTGCAATCAAGACCAAAAAGGGCACTATATTTTTACATATACATATATATATATATATATATATATATATATATATATATAGTTTATATAGTTTGTCTTTATATTAGGGCTGTCAAAATAACGCGTTAATTTCGATCAATTAATTTGAGAAAAAAATAACGCGTTAAAACAAAAGAAAGAAAATAACGCAGATTAATCCATTCCATATTGAACTTTGACCCAGAGCCATTCTAGCCCACGATTCGACTGTAAAATGAATGAGGGAGACGAGAATGTTCTGCCTGGATCATTAATTGGAACATTTACTCATGGTTTCGGTGTTTTGCTTTGTATTTCTGTTCCCTGTTATGTGTAATCCTGTTTTCCTGTTCTTTGTATTAGGTTCCGTTTCCCTATTTGTGTACTTCTGTTTAATGTATGTCTCTATGGATTGTCTTTGTACTGTGGGTTTGGTCTCCTTGTCATTGAGTGATTTTTGGTCTTGTTTTGTATTATGTTCCGTTTCCTGTTATATTGTGATAGTCCGTTTTCTGTCTTGTCATATCTAGTTCTGCTTCCTGTGTTTTCCCACCTGTGTGATTGTCTAATGTCACCTGTCCTGTGTTTGCTCGTTACCTAGTTTATTTAGCCTCTGTGTTTCCCTTTGTGTCTTGTTAGATTGTTTTGTGTCCGTTGTCCTGCCTGCGTGAGTTAGTGTTCCTCGCCCTGCAAGTTTGTGTCCTGGTCCTGTCTATTGAGTTAGTTCCTATCCTGTCAGTTTCCGTGTTTTTGTTAATAAATCCCCTTCCTCAAACCTTCTCCTGCCTACCTGCCTGCTCTCTGCGATTGGGTCCTTTATTCCTTCCTCCACGTAACACATTTACTTATAAAAATCTTATTCCTGAATAGGGTTGGGTACCGAAATCCGGTGCTAATACGGCACAGGTGCCTTCACGACCTGTATCTACCGGACCGAATAGCAACGCGGATTTCGGCGCCTCATTTCAGTGTTACTGATATGTCTGCTCTGCTCTCTGGTGCTCTGAAACAGACGTTACAGGCAACAGAAACATCGCTTCACGTGATGCTAGTTAACACTACACTCGACAGCAGCTAACGTTAGCCTACTGCTAGCTAGTTAACACTACACTCGACAGCAGCTAACGTTAGCCTACCACTAGCTAGTAGCTGGATTAAACATGGTTACAATGCTGACAGCTAACGCTAAACAGTGTAAAGTTTGTCTGTATTTCACTGTAGAGGATTCAACACCGGTATGTAACAATCTGTAGCTGCCATTACAAACGGTGCGTTCAATGAAACTGGTAACCTACAGCTTCGTGGTGCATTCAAAGTTGTTGTTGTTAAAGGCCCTTTTCCCATCTGGTGGTTGTTTTTCTCATTCAACAGCAATTTACCAGTGAAATAAGTTATTGTTATGTATTGTTATAACAGTTAAATGCTCTGAAAAAATATTTAATAGTGCAGAATCAGGCACACAACATTTCGGCCCAAAATTTGCCCTTCCTCAGGTGTATTTGATTGTGCTGACCCATGACCCTTATCTTTTGTCATCATATCACATAATGCTCTCATATCTGGTCTGCAATTAATACAAAATTCCGCTGCAAGAGTGCTGACTAAGACCAAAGGGAAAGCACACATTACTCCTTTTTTTTAAATCTTTACACTGGTTACCTGTTAGTTTTCGTATTGATTTTACAAATCATAATAGTCTATAAGGCACTACACGGCCTAGCACCAGACTACATCTCACAAATGCTTTTATCTATGAACCAGGAAGGCCCCTCGGATCCTCCAAATCTTCTTTTAGCTTTTCCACAAAGCAGAACATTTTTTTTATTTTATTTATATTTAAAATTTATATTTAAAATTGCTTTTAGCTACTATGCAGCAAGATGCTGGAACAGCCTGCCTGAGGATCTAAGAGGAGCTGGAAACATAAATACCTTCAAACTAGACTAATAACCTACTTATTCAGTCTGGCTTTCACATAGTGTCTTATACTTTCATTATTATAATTTTTGTGTGTGCTTATATTATATTATTATATATTGTTTCATGGCTTTAGTGTTTATTCTAATGTATGTATAATGTTGATATTGTTTTAAACATGTCATTGTTTTTAAAAATACATTTTATTCATTTTTTATTTATCTTAGTGTTCACTGGTCTCTAAATCATTTATATATTTTTCTTTTTTTCTTATTCCTTTTTCTTGTCTGTTTTTCAAACAAACACTGTTCAGCACTTTGAATTGCATTTTTTATGTTTGAAAGGTTCTATATGACGATTGATTGATTGATTGATTGATTGAATGAAAATAACTACGCGTAGCGGCGACGCAGATTGCAACAACTGTGATTGGTCCGCTTGGCCGTGGCTTGGTAGCGTTGCATTTCCCCCGACTCATTTCCTGGTTCTCCTTCTCCATAAACAACTTGAAATCACGGAGAGGAATAACTTTACCTGCTCCAGATTTCCCGCCGTGGTCAGAAAGAACAGGGGAGACGCTTTGTTTCTCTCACTATGACTCTAGAGTCGGTAATCGCTATGTTGGCTAGTTACCGTCACACTCTCTACTTGCTCTACCACGCACACACACACACATATATATACAAGCCGGCCCCACTATTCTCTTAAAGAGATACACTGGAAAGACGCACACACCAACGCACAAGTATGGCTTTGCGTAGAATTCCTGCAGAAACATATTTTTTTCCATATCATTTTTCTTCAAAGCTATAGGGAGCCGCTGGAGAAAGGGCAAAGCCTACTGCGTTTTGTTTTTTTAAGCGTTTTGTAATCAATTTCATCATTTTTATTTTGCCAAGTAAACTAAATGGTAAATATATTCATGGTGCAAAGGATACATTATCACATTTTGGCTGCATCTCATGGCCCTTATTCTGATAGCTCCTCAACTCCTCGGTCCTCGGCTGAACCGGAAGTTGTTTTGTCCCTCCTCGGTGAAGGCCGTCTCAAAGCTCTTATTTCTGCCCAGAGGACCAATGACCGAGCGTGGAGGAGGGATCATTTAGGAGCTATAAGCGAGGATACACGAAAGCAGCCTTTCCGGAAGCCGTGCAGCTGAAGGAGTTGCTAACTCCGCCCATACAGCTGACGAATTCATGTGACGCTTCAAAGGAAAGGAAAGGTCTCATCACTCTAAAACACATTTGCTCATTTCCTCGCATCTCTCCCGTGCTTCCTCGGTGGGAGGGACTAAGACGCAAAGACGGAAGGCAAGTGGAGGACTCGAGGAGGCAATGTAAGCAACATGATATGTCTAACTAAAGAACAATTAGTCCCCTCAGCATTATATTTCTCTCTATCTCTCCCATGCACAGTGTCTTTCAGTTCAACAGTCAACGAATAACCTGTCATCTGATTGCGCACATCCACACCAACCTATAGCAATTATACAATTGAGAAATTTATTTTTCAGAATGTTCAAATGAGTTACATAAATAACATTCCTGATATTACATCGTATAGTGCACACATGGGTCTCCAGTGATGGGACATAACTTTTATAGTCAAAGTGTGATTAGTTTTGCTTTTATTTTTAATATGATATATGAGATCACACATGACAGGATTAATACTGTAGGCCTACATACTCTAGTGTGATTATAAGTGCATGTGAGTGATTATTGGGGTGCAAATGAGTTTCTATGTCCCATTCATTGTCTCTCATGCAAATGAGTCAACTGGCTGCTTTCTGATCCGACTCCCCCTCGGTCGGATTACATCATTTGCCTGGGCCTTCCAAAACAAATTATTTTAGCAAAATCTCTATGGTTAATATTTGGTTAAGTATAGGCACAGAAACAACTCCGTTAGTTTTAGGGAAAGATGGTGCTTAAAATAACCACTAGGGAACAATCATGGTCATGGTACAATAAAAACAAGGTTGACAGTTGGAAACAAGCGGTCCCCAAAGTCAAGGTCTTAAAGTCAAAAATGTTTAAGCTGCAAACTTCGTACTCGGACTTTGTCGAGCTATAATAACGTCACTTCCTTCTTTGCTTCCTAACATAAACTGGCAGATTATTCTGGTTTTCAGGCTAGTGTTTAGAGGTCTCAGGGAGTGATAGAGTTACGTGTAAAAAAAAGAAAGATGTGTAACAAGCTGTAAAAAGCCTAACATTTTAAAAAGAATCTGGAGGTGTGGAGTTAGAAAGAAGCAATCTTACCAGATCTCTGTAGCCTGCTCCTCATCTCTGATGCAGGCTAGAGGCTCCAGGCTACATTAGCTGCTACTAGTATGACACACCCAAATCATTGTTGCATTGTGGGTAATGTAGGCGAGAATGTGTGCACTAAAAAAGAATCTCTCTGGTTCTGCTGCATCAATTTTGTTTTTTAATTTTGATTTTAAATTGCCCATCGAGAGTCCGACAATGTTAGGTGCACAGCTAAATTTGTGGTGTAGTCTTGTAGATTAGTTTAATACTATTTCAGGTTTTTTCTTCACTCGACTGATGAGGTAACATGTACTTCACCTTTATAGCTGTGAAACTGAAAGTAATCAGTGCCTTCAATTAATCCATACTATTAGCCTTCAAAATCCTCCATATGCCTCTCCATGATTTTGAAGTGTCCTTTTTTTGTTGGGGAACATTGGGTTTGATCTCCCGCGGGCTCTTGAACATAAGAGGCTAGCAGTAATCTCACACAGTGATTGGAGAAGCCGTTACAAATGACTTAGCAGGAACACCGGTGATAAAATCAAGACATGGATGCCGACATGTTTAAGTCAGCGGGAGAGAAAGTGCAGAGGCAATCAAATGTGCCACATTAATGATGCCCTCGGTGGAGCTCTTCGCCGCAGATAAATGCTTCCTTTCCCCCTCTCCATGGTGATGACATGTCGCTGGTTGCAATTGGCTTGTCATAAAGTTCCCCATCTGTGCTCTTAGCACTCTAATGAAGAGAGTGACATGAAGCGGTCTAGATGAAGGCTGTGTTTTTTACTTTAATGAGGGATGAGTGTTTGCGGATGTGGGTGTGCTGATATCCTCCTTCCCTCTCTCTTTATGAGAGAATAGAATTTAGACACTTACAGATACACTTACTTTACTATTTTGCTCATGCATTCCAAGCAGGAATGTCAATAATTACCCACTGACTGATTAAATCAGTTAAAAATAAAAGTAGGCTATGCAATCTACTTCTTAACTGCTAGTTAACTTGCTTTTGCAAGTTGTATTGTAAGTTTGTGGCTCTCACAACCGACTGCTGAATGTTGTTCACAACCGCCATCTACGCGACACATGCCACTATAATTATGAGGACTGGTGGGTTAATTGGGCGTCCTACACACAGAGTATGCCAGGCAGACATCAGCTGACAACCTTGCAGCTAAACTAAGTGGTGGAGACAAGCTTGGACATACATTCTGTGTCCGCGTAGAGCAGAAAACTTGTACTGGTCACACGGATGTGCAAGCGGTTCTGGAAAAGTGGCTGCATGCATGCCGCTTGCTAGCCTGGCTCCGCCCTCCTACGTACTTCCGCTCAATTTTCATTTTCCTAAAGTACTCCGTCTGGGTTTGCAGTATATTCGCGGGTTTTCTCCGGCCAAATCATTACCGGTCCAATCAGCGAACAGAGGGAGTGGCTGAGAACAATTACGTGTGCTAGTTTGAGTTGTAGTTCCGTAATGGCAGCGGAGAAAAGATGCGAGCGAAGCCGTTCAGTCCGTTGTGGCAACACTGCTGAATATCCAGAAGTTAACGCCCGAACAGTCTTTGCTGAGTTTTGTTGGTGGCCATGATGTTGTGGCCCTCCTCCCCACGGGGTTCGGGAAGAGTTTGATTTTCCAGCTCACTCCGTTAGTGGTGAAGGATTTGGCTAAGGCGAACGCTAGCGATGCTAAGCCAACGTCACGACCAAACGTTAGCGATTGGTTATGGCAGATCCAGAGTGGCTCTGGGCAGATCCAATAGTTTTATACTTACAGAGTACCCGCCTTCAAGGAAGTTAACACTTGTCAATGGAGAGTGGCCAGACTCTCTGTACAAATGAAATGTAAGAGAGTCTGGTAGGATCAGGCTAGCTGCTTGCCTCCCAGATGGGTAAATTGGGACTCAGTTGCCAGCTTGTCGGTTATTGGTTAATGGTTAGTTAGTCTCGCTTTGCCAGACCTTCCTCCACAGTGCTGCGGAGGAGGATCTGGCTAGTCCACACAGCATTAAGGGATGGTTTATTGGCATTTTGTTAAACTAATCACAATCGCCATGACTGCACTAAGAGCCACAGTGCCGCTGCAAAATAGCCTCGGGACGAGTTGTTTCAGTCTTGCAACAGAAAACTCAGATTGGACAGATAGTCTAGCTAGCTGTCTGGATTTACCCTGCAGAGATCTGAGGAGCAGTCAACCATAGTCCTCATAAATCCAACTGAGTTTAAAATTCCAACACAAAGAAAGCAGAAGGTAACTTGATATCAAGGCAAAGAAAAAGCGCGATCCGGAAGAATTTCCGTCAGCACCATAGCAATCTCGGAAGGGGAACGTCGTGGATGTAGACTACTGATCAATTAATGAGGGAAGGCTATCGGGCAGAAGAAAAAAATCTAAATCGATATCCCTAATGCCAAGACATACAAGTTATCCCATCCATAGCTTAGATACAGTTCATTAGTGATGGCAAAGAGTTTCTTTACAATACATGGAGAGGGATTGGTCGTGTCAAAATGGGTTACCAAAGAAGAAGCTAACCCTCAAAAGAAACATCTACTACAACCACATTTAATGCCTCTGTATGCTTCAAACAAAGTGCTTGTCAGATCATTTATTAGTCTGAAAGCCCTTGATAGACAGCAACTTTCTGAAACAGACCGTCAATCAAGCTCACTTTATGATTAACCACGTGCATAAAGGTGAGAAAGTAGGAAGGGTATGAACGTCTTTCTCACCCATTCTGCTTCATTCACCATGAATGTCTTCAAGGAGAAACTGTTATAAAGCAGGCTGATTCATCGCGTCGAGACTAAAGCCCTATTTAGAATTCAGTGTTCCTCTGTAATTTAACTCTATTTCTGACAACATGGGACCACAATGGAAATAAGTCTTTGGGCTTTATTGTGTCCACCCTGACTATTTATGTATTGTTAATGTATGACACATGTACTGTTTCATATTTTTATATTTAAGTGGTCAAATAAAATCAATCAATTAATCAACATTAGGTGGAATTTGAGTCACACATTGTACCAATAACTTAGGACCTGAGACAAAGAAGAGAGACACAAATGTGTTTACTGTGGATCGTGAGGGAGTGGAGGAGTTTGGTGAAGTCTCGTTTTAGTATTTTGGAGATCGCTGGGAACCCTAACCCAGGAGGCTGCGAATCTTTCCCATAATATCCATCACCTTAGCGATGGGAAGCAAAACACCGCTGCAAATGTTTCTTAGGGAAACGAGCAAATGTCTTCTTTCTTCCATCACAGCCAACACCTGGTAATGAGTGGGACAGAAATAATCAGTTGCTTGGCTTAAACCCAGCCCTTTGAGACCTGTTCGATCCCCTCCTCCTCTCTGTGATCACCTATGTTTTAGAATACAGCCAAACCCATTTAGTTTTTCTAAGTTGACAGTTGTTCTGTTTCTGATTGAGTTGTTCTGTTTCTGAGTATCGAGAATAAAATAGGTGTCACGAACCCATCCCCTTGAGCATGTTTTCCCTGTCTGTCTGGTTTGTCTTTGTGTTTTGTGTGACGTTCCTGAACGTACCCTGTTCCGGTTGCCAGGCAACGAGTGCAAGGCTTGAATTCCAGGATCACCTGAACCTTCCCTCACCTGTTTCTCATCAGCATCAGCATACACACCTGTTCCTGATCATCATTACTACACTACTTACGCTGTGTGCTTGCATGCCAGCCAAATTTCTGTTCGCTTGTTTGCTGTTCCTCTGTCTTCAGTACCTTCACCCTGGAATTCCCTTCACCCCGGTCTGACAACCAAAGCCATCAACTTTGTCGTTCCTTCAAGACTCCTGTTCACCATTACTCACCTCCCAACACGTTTGTCACCACAATCAGCATTCCATCACCCGGACTCACCTATCTACACGCCTGGCATTACTTTTTTGAGTATATTTTTGTCTTCAATAAACACTCACCTTCTTTCACCACCTACCTTGTCCTGGTCTGCGTTTGGGTTCAGAACCTGATAGTTTCTGACAATAAGGATTTGATTATTGGTCATAAATGATATCTGCGGACCAGCAGTCAGATTCACAAATGTGCTGAAAAGGAGGGACACCCATCTCATGGGTTACGTTTGCTTCTAAGTTTCATACTGTGTTGAATGTGTTTTAGAGTGTTTATTTAGAGTGTTTAGAATAAAGTACATTTTACTAGTACTACCTGTTCAGTGGCAGTACTGTATGTAAGTGCAAGATGTTGGTGGTCTTAAATATTTTGTCATTTGTTGGATTTGTTGAATTTCGGCAAAGCAGAGAGGGAACGAGAAAGAGGAAGAACTCCGAACCAAACTCAGAAGATCTTTTCATACAAACCAACACCGCAAAATAAGAATAAGCTGGGTAAACTGTGAAAAAAATCAGCTCAGAAAACAAGATAGTGTCATTGTAATGATGATAGTGGAATAACAAAAACACCAGCCTACCCTGTAGGAGGTGAAGTTCTGGTAGACTGTGAGAAACGGGTGTTCAGGCTAATAAGATCACTGAACAGGAAGAAATAAGAGGATAAATAGGTGTTATTCAGGGAAGATGGGAAAGAGTGTGTGGCAAACGGCAAAATGCATGTCCCTACTCTTTGATTCTTTATAATGAGAAGCTTACAGAGATAGGCTAGCAGGCTAGCAGGTAGGATTAAACAAGTTTATGACTTACAGTATTCACAGAAAGCACTCAGTCCTGCATCATGGCTTGAATTTTAAAAGCATCACCCTAAAGGAAGTAATCTCATAAAAATACAGTGCCTCACACACATTTCAGTCTCTTCAGTGGCAGCCGTGAACCCAAGTCGTAGAGGATTAGTATGACCTGAAAACATCCAGCAGTTTGTCAAGTTGTGAAGGCCATTGGTGATTCTCATCCTGACTGGGTCTGTCAGATGGCTGTAAATTTGAACTGAAAGCCCTCTGATGAATCCCACAGTTGCAGATTGTTGTATTTTAGTGTAATCTACACACCTGATATTTGGTGAGCATCAGTAGCACCAGAGTTACTCTGTTTAAACATTCACACATCTTATACCAAAAACAAGTGCCTTAAAAAGGAATATTGTTTTTTCCACAATTTGGATGCATCCTCTCTCTGTTTTCTTTTTTTTGTAGCACCTTAAGCTGCAGACACACTGACCAGACGGCCGACCCTCGGCAGAAAAGGCAGTTGGACTGATCAGTCTCCCCGAGTTGGTCAAAAAAGTGCCTCGGAACACACCAAAGCAACGAGACATAATACGTCTCCATAACAGCAGGCGGTGCTAATCTGTATTGTCGCCCAAAAATAAAAACCTGCAGCTGATTGGATGAACGCGTCACGTGGGTCTGGTTTCTCCGGTAATTCAAAGACAGACTGCAGAATACGATCTCATGTTGTACTAAAATAGTTCACCGAAACGTGTTTCTGAGAAACATTAAGTGAGAAATAGGCCATGCAGTTGCTGAATCTGTCTTCATTTCAGATTGACAAAGGTCAGTTTAAAAGATTTTCGTTAGATTTTGAGAGACTCTAGTCACGCTCATTCCGCTCACCGTTTCCGGGTTAGCACTCCATCAATCGGATGGGTCATTTGAGTCCGACTGCCGGCAGTGCCCGCCCCACCGATTATACATGTCAAATTGGCTAAAATGAAGGCCGACGGCCCCTCGGACGGACAACGGCACGGAACACACCGAACAGACTCGAGTCAATGACCTCGCCAGACTGTCCAAGGGCCGATCATCGGCTTGGTGTGTCTCGGGCTTTAAGCAGTCCCAACAGAACTCTGGTGTTCCTTCCGCAGTTTGCTGTCATTCTATGGTCTTGCCCCTTGTGACCAAAATGAGTCATTTGTGGTTGCATCCCCTTCTTGGGTTTTGCTGTAGCAATCTAATCTGCAGTGGGGGAAGATGTTATAAAGATTTCTCTGTTACTTTGAAATATTTGCCTGTCAATTAGTCACGATGTTGTTGTAAATAATTGTCGTCCAAGGTGCTGACCCGTTATGAAGTACACATTTGGACTGCAATTGGATTTTCTGAGGGAACCTAAATACTACACATTTGTAATCCATGAAAACAATTTGTGCTGGCTGATAATTAAACAGTGGGTCCAAACTGGTGCAACCCATTTAATTACAGGGGTTAACTCTGCAAAACAACAAATAGTCAGCAACACTGTTCATATAATCCTCTGCTGTTAACTCAGCTTGCATCAGCTCTGCTATCACTCATAAGTGTGAACTGAGCTGTAATCGCCTAACAAAGTTCTGCCAAAAACTTTAAACATTGAGTAAACAATTACACTGTTACGAAACTTACTTAGTTTCTCTTTACAAATGTACAAAATATCATAAAAACACATCCACAATGAAGATATATTCACACAAATACAACTCAATTCTCTTATTACCTGTTTTACAGGAACCTTGAATTGCCCCTTTACCAAAGCTCACTGGATGGCTTAGGTACAGCTAGCTGTTGCCTGTTTATTTCTGCTGACTAGGTAAAACAATGACACTTTCCCACCTGCCTCATTTAGTTCGGTTGAATCGCACTAGGGTTCGTTTGGGTAGCTGAGAACGCGGCAACCGCACCAGCTATATATGCTCCTGAGTCTGAGCTAATGTCTCCTGTAGTCAGGTGTGCTTTGTAATCTGCGATGCGGCAGAACATGCAAACTGTAGCAGCTTGCAATGTTTCTCTCACAGAACTCGTCACCCACATTTCCGTGGTCAAACCAGCCGCCGCTATAGTTGGAGACAGACAATGTCTGAGCAGAGCGAAGTCTTGGTGACCAGAGCAGATGTAGTAACGTCGCCAGCAAAACAATGTCTGATTATTTAAATGAAATGAGCTGGTTTAACTATGGAGATGCAATGCAATTTTTGCATTTAGCGAATCTAAACTACACTTCACACTTAACTGCAATGTTTATAACAGATACTGCCTGCACCAATTTGGGTGAGGAATGCCATGATCCCATTGAGCAAATAGATTCACCATGATCTCCCTAAACAAATCATATCGTCGCTGTCAAACTTTAAAACTGTTCGCCTCTCTGCTGCAGTCAGTTGTCATTTCAGTAAGAAATGACACAACCCTCCTCCATCCCATTCCCCTCCGGTCTCCATCACATCCAGTGCCCAGGGTTCCTTCCACCAAACTCATCAGAAGTCCCACTTCATTTGCCATCATCCAGATCTTCAGCCAACTCTCTTCATCTCTCAAAGTTGGTCCAATCGCCAAAGACTCATTTCTCTTCACATTTCTGAACTTTAGTGTGCACCATTTGATAAATGTATTTAATCACTCTAAATAGTCTCTTGATTGAAATGTGGGTAATAACAGCAGGACAGAGTTGTGAATACTGTAGACATTTCAGCAACAGAGATACAGCTAAAATGTTTTGCTTTGGTGAGTTTAAGGATATGGACAAAACCAAATCAGTTAGTACCTGTGCATGTAAACTTTTTATGGGAGTTGTAGTGTTTCTGTGCTCACACAGTAATCAACATTTTGTTCAAATCACAAATGGTTTAATTTCTAATAGCAAGTGTTATAGTGGATGCCGACTACTTTACTTTTGAAAGAAATGCTGAAGGAGATATTGCATAGTTACAGAAGCTAGTGGTAAAGAGGCTAGTCTGGATGCGACGTCATGACTTTGCTTCACTGTTGGACCTTGAATTAAGATTGTTCCGTCAAACTACTGATCACAACCCAAACCCAGCCCGATCTACCGGCGATTTGATTTCGCCCTGCAGCTCAGGCTGGAAACCTGTACGTTTATCTATCCAATTGCGTACAGAGTCATTTGAACTATGCCCGTTGATCACGCCTCTTATGCAGAGAAAATACAAAGCAGACTCCCCAGACTAATGTTCAATCTTAAAAGATTGAGCTTGGTCTGGTGATAGCCAGACTAGGTCACAAGGTCAATAATGAACGTTCCCACTCACCCACGTGTTGTGTGAGCAGATCCATCTTCCTGTAAAGCGCTTTCAGCGACATCTCATGTACAGAAAGTGAAAGAATACTTTAGGTAGTAATTTGTGTTATTGTGACAGGCCATAGAATAATTTGTATATGCTTATTATAACCATGGTGTCAATCAGTCTGTCAGTGATACACTGATATTTAGAAGTGCCACTCAAAAAAACATATACCAGTATATTCTGTACTGTGTTCCAGGATCAGGGTTGTTATCAGTTCAGGGAAACTGTATGTCATAACTGCTGCCGGATTGGTCACTGTGAAGGTCCTGGTTCTATAAATACCTTTTTATATGTGAGGGAGCACAAACACTCTCTGTGGGATTAAGCAGGAGACACATGTATTAGCAGAGCTCAGGTGGACAATGAGACGTTGCAAACAACAGTTTGAAGGACTGTGTAAGGATTCTGTCTGTATTTCCTTTTCCTGCATGCTATAAGTAGGCACTGTTTGACAGTGTACTTGACTAATGTAGTCGACAATTTAGTTAGCCTTCTGCCTGGCTGCAGTGATTATTATTTCCTCTCTGCAGTAAGTCCACCACGTCAACATTAATATTGTTAGCTAAGTGCAGTTCAATCATACTGTATGAAGCAACAAAATATCACATAAAATAATAGTCATCTGCACTTATGGCCTACTTAAAAAAACATGTCCACATTTAGACTGTTCACTCCCCTTCACTTGCATTTGGATCTAACTGCTTGAAAAATTAAACATACGATCTCCATCTAATACTCAAAAATACCAACATGTCCTGAACTTACATGTCAGGTGACATGCAATGTGAATACTGTAGAACAAACCAACAGAAGAAGAAAATTCTGAATTAGAAATCAGAAAGCCTTTATTGTCATTGCATAGGAATTAAGTTGTGACACTCTAAAAACATAAAAAAAACATAAAAACAAAGGATATTAATTCATTCAAACAAATATTAAATATCAATAATAACAATAAATAAATAAAAAGAGATTTATTTTTTCCCTTTCCCTACTCTACCCCTCACATAATGGAGCCTGATGACAATGTGCATGGTCGCAAACAGTAACATGTTTGTTTTAAACATTCAGTGTGATATTATTAGGTGTTTGCTCACCCGTGAATGAGACATGAAGTGATATTGCGGTCCTTTCTTCTGCTTTTTTAACATTACCAACCCTACCTTCAATCATTTCTATTGCTTCAGTGGTCCATTCTTTCTGAGTTTAGTGTATTTGAAGCAATCCAGTTTTTCATTAATACCATCTTTGTGAGCATACATAGTGAAAGACAGACCTTTTCATTCTTGGAAGATACTCTGCTAGAGTTATACAAATCTCCCAGTATATGTGATTGTGGTGTGAGTGGAATGTCTATTTTAGAGTGGATCATCGCTTTCTTTGTCATGCCAAACCAAAGTTCTTTAATTTCATTACAGTCCCACAGTAGGTGTAGCAGTTTCTTCATCAGCACCACATTTTATACATCTACACAGCCTATGAAGTAAACCACGGCTCTTTACATTGTATTTTTAGCTTAAATTAACATAAAATTGACAATAGAACATTTATCATCATCCATAAAAAACTAATCATTAATCATTAACAAAACAAAACAGAGCCTGTTCAATTTCTCTGGTTTGAGACAGCTACAGCCCAGGATGTGTAGACTTGATATGGCAACAGGTGACAACTGCCGCTAGCATAGCTTTAGCTTTAGCTCAACAGTCCGACCAATAATCACTTAAATAATTACAATTTCGCCTATCTAAACAAAATCAACAACAGTCATACCCCTTAGGACCTTTGCTAATGTAAAGTTGTAGTTTACACATTACAAAAATTAGAGCCCGAATCCCCGGGGAACTACTCAAGCATACTGAATGGTGGGCGTTTCCGCTACAGCGCTGTCATTTACACTACCATTACTAGTTTAGCAAACCACAATAGTAAACGCAACAGACAGGCTAACTAAGGTTACATTACTAAAACACATAAAGGTGCTTTAATAGATGTTTAACGTTCGAAAGCCGACTTGACTTGCAACTGCATGTGGGGCGTCCTCTGGTAGGAATCCATACGATCATAGGATAGCTACTGTTCTGTGTCGCTACAGCATGCACGCAGGTATTGTAAACGTGTTTGATGGATGCAAACAAAAGTGTGACTCATCGCATGAAAAAAAAAATGCTCTAATGCTTTAATTGCGGTTAAACAAAGAAACCGTGATCACGTAAAAAAAAATTGCGGTTAGACAATTATGTAATAATTGTTACAGGCCTAGATGTGAAGAGCAGCTAACACAGTTCAGCCAAGCAGACTGCTCACTTTGTACGTCCACATGTCACACTGTTGTCTCATTGTTGTTACTTCTTGCTTCAAATATTGGACTGGTCTCATTAGCAGGCTCATCACACTATTGATCTATAGATAATGTGTCTGTTGAGAGCGCTGAGAGGCAACAATGATGCAACCAGGGGTAACGTGAATGTAGACCTCTATAATACAGTACTCACCATTGCCTACAAGCTAAACATGTCATAATATTGAAGCTTTCTAAGTATACTTTTAGCAAATGAAAATCTTAACTTTTCTCTGAACAAATTGACTTGTAGATTACTCTGCATATAATTCTTCATTTAAAATCACTGATGCATTGGGCAAGGGTGAGATTGGATTTGTCCTCAGTAAAGGTGAATTTATGTTTATGAATAGCCCGCTGCCACATCAGCAAATAAGAACACCTCTGCTGTATAATGATTTCCAAATTGAGGTGTATTGATGGTGTGCAGGAGGCAGTTAAAGGAAAAGCCAGGAAGAGTCGATTCGGTAACAAAAGGCATGTCAGCAAAGGTGAGAGTTTAGAAATGACTGGTAGTTGAGCATCTGTCAGTCAAGGTGTGCTGTATCAAGCCCAGGCCGTGTGGATACCATTGACTGTATATAAAGATGGATGCCACGTCTCCACTAAAAGTAAAGCCAAATAACCGGGTGCCGCCATCTTGTAATTTTGGAGCCAGAGTCTTTACAGTAGTGAACGAGCGGTGGAGCCGCGGTATCAAAGTCCCGCCCAACCAGTCACAAGTCAATCGCAGCTGTCAATCATGGCGTTTCACCACGTTTTTATAGCATCAATAAACGTAAGAAAAACCAAACTGATCAGAAAAATTAACACTTGAACAAACATCAGCGTGAATGACAGAAACTATCTTCGAGGGCGGCTGTGGCTCAGTGGTTGCCTGCCAATCGAAAGGTTGGCGGTTCCATCCCTGGCCCTGCAGTCACATGTCGAAGTGTCCTTGGGCAAGACACTGAACCCTGAGTTGTGTAAATGTGTGTGAATGTTTATCTGATGAGCAGGTGGCACCTTGTACAGCAACCTCGGCCACAGTGTGTGAATGGTTCCTGTACTATGTAAAAGTGCTTTGAGTAGTTGTTAAGACTAGCAAAAGCGCTATATAAATACAGTCCATTTACATTACATCTTTGGTAAAAATATACAGTATCTCACAAAAGTGAGTACACCCCTCACATTCTTGTAAATATTTCATTAATTCTTTTAATGGGACAACACTGAAGAAATTACACTTTGCTACAATGTAAAGTGTACAGCTTCTATAACAGTGTAAATGTGCTGTCCCCTCAAAATAACTCAACACACAGCCGCTGGCAACAGAAGTGAGTACACCCCTAAGTGAAAATGTCCAAATTGGGCCCAATTAGCCATTTTCCCATATGAGGTGTCATGTGAGTCGTTAGTGTTACAAGGTCTCAGGTGTGAATGAGGAGCAGGTGTGTTAAATTTGGTGTTCTCGCTCTCACACTCTCTCATACTGATCACTGGAAGTTCAACATGGCACCTCATGGCAAAGAACTCTCTGAGGATCTGAAAAAAAGAATTGTTGCTCTACATAAAGATGGCCTAGGCTATAAGAAGATTGCCAACACCCTGAAACTGAACTGCAGGATGGTGGCCAAGACCATACAGCGGTTTAACAGGACAGGTTCCACTCAGAACAGGCCTTGCCATGGTTGACCAAAGAAGTTGAGTGCGTGTGCTCAGTGTGTCATGGTGGGGCTGCATGAATACTGCCAGCACTGGGGAGCTACAGTTCATTGAGGGAACCATGAATGCCAACATGTACTGTGACATACTGAAGCAGAGCATGATCCCCTCCCTTCGGAGACTGGGCCACAGGCAGTATTCCAACATGATAACGACCCCAAACACGCCTCCAAGACGACCACTGCCTTGATAAAAAAGCTGAGGGTAAAGGTGATGGACTGGCCAAGCATGTCTCCAGACCTAAACCCTATTGAGCATCTGTGGGACATCCTCAAACGAAAGGTGGAGGAGCGCAAAGTCTCTAACATCCACCAGCTCCGTGATGTCATCATGGAGGAGTGGAAGAGGATTCCAGTGGCAACCTGTGAAGCTCTGGTGAACTCCATGCCCAAGAGGGTTAAGGCAGTAATGGAAAATAATGGTGGCCACACACAATATTAACTCTTTGGGCCCAAGTTGGACATTTTCACTTAGGGGTGTACTCACTTTTGTTGCTAGCAGTTTAGACATTAATGTGTGTTGAGTTATTTTGAGGGGACAGCACATTTACACTGATATACAAGCTGTACACTTAATACTTTACATTGTAGCAAAGTGTAATTTCTTCAGTGTTGTCCCATTAAAAGATATAATGAAATATTTACAAAAATGTGAGGGGTGTACTCACTTTTGTGAGATACTGTATGTACTTTGAATGTTTTGTTTGGCTCATGTCCCATCTGCTAACATGGAAGAGGTGGGATTTATGACCTACACTCCAGCCAGCCAGGGCTGATCATCTGGGCTGATCCAGATGTTTTGGCTTCACTTATACAGTCTATGCCTCAACTCCTGGAGGATGCATGGACTCTAAACGACAAAGCAAGACAATAAGAAAATGACATAAACATCTAAACTGAATCTGGATCAGAATCAGAAAAGCTTTATTGCCAAGTACGTTTTTTTACACATACAAGGAATTTGTTTTGGTGTTGTAGGTGCATGTCACACATTATCTAAAATAAGTTAAACAAACAGAAAAAACAATATAAGTATAAATGTGTATGTATGTATGTGTGTGTGTGTGTGTGTGTATATATATATATATATATATACACACACACACAGAATGTATTAAAAATAAGAGAGTAAGAATTAAGATAAAATTATGTGTGAGAACTTCCAGTGATCAGTATGAGAGAGTGTGAGAGCGATAACACCAAATTTAACACACCTGCTCCCCATTCACACCTGAGACCTTGTAACACTAACGACTCACATGACACCTCACATGGGAAAATGGCTAATTGGGCCCAATTTGGACATTTTCACTTAGGGGTGTACTCACTTCTGTTGCCAGCGGCTGTGTGTTGACTATTTTGAGGGGACAGCACATTTACACTGTTTAGAGTAAGAATTAAGATAAAAAATATATATACACACACACACACACACACACACACACACACACACACACACAGAATGTATTAAAAATAAGAGAGTAAGAATTAAGATAAAAAGAGCAGATTAAGTACAGTGGCATGTAGAGACAGAGGTGGGGTGTGGAGAGAGTCAGGGTGGTTTTCGGGCCTTGTTAATAAGGCTAGTGGCAGAGGGGAAAGAACTGTCCTTGTGACGTGAAGTTTTGGTCCTGATGGACCTCAGGCTCCTGCCAGAGGGGAGTGGCTCAAAGAGTTTGTTACCGGGGTGGGAGGAGTCGGCCACAATCTTTCCAGCACGCTTCAGAGTCCTGGTGGCGTAGCGGCGGCAGATTGCAGCCAATCACCTTCTCAGCTGACCGAATGACACGCTGCAGTCTGCCCTTGTCCTTGGCTGTGCTAGCAGCGTACCAGATGGTGATGGAGGATGTGAGGATGGACTCAATAATGGCTGTATAGAAGTGCACCATCATTGTCTTTGGCAGGTTGAATTTCTTCAGCTGCCGCAGGAAGTACATCCTCTGTTGTGCTTTCTTGATGAGGGAGCTGATGTTCAGCTCCCACTTGAGGTCCTGGGAGATGGTAGTTCCCAGGAAGCGGAAAGACTCCACAATGTTAATTGTGGAGTCACAGAGGGTGATGGGGGCAGGTGGGGCTGGGTTCTTCCTGAAGTCCACAACCATCTCCACTGTCTTTAGAGCATTGAGCTCTATATTGTTTTGCTTGCACCACTTCACCAGGTGGTCAGCCTTCCACCTGTAGGCGGACTCGTCACCATCAGAGATGAGTCTGATGAGGGAGGTGTCGTCCGCGAACTTCAGAAGCTTGACAGACTGGTGACTGGAAGTGCAGCTGTTGGTGTACAGGGAGAAGAGCAGAGGAGAAAGAACACAGCCCTGAGGGGCTCTGGTGCTGATGGTCTGTGAGTCGGAGATGTCTTTCCCAAGCTTCACATGCTGCTTCCTGTCAGACAGGAAGTCAGTGATCCACCTGCAGGTGGAGTCAGGCACACCAAGCTGGGAGAGTTTCTCCTGAAGCAGAGCCGGGATGATGATGATGTTAAAGGCAGAGCTGAAGTCCACAAACAGGATCCTGGCGTAGGTTCCTGCGGAGTCCAGGTGCCGGAGGATGTAGTGGAGGGCCAGGTTGACTGCATCGTCTACAGACCTATTGGCTCTGGACTTGAAGCAGGCTGGCACATGGCATGTCTCCAGTGAGGTGTTGAAAATGTCTGTGAACACTGGAGACAGCTGGTCAGCGCAGTGCTTCAAGCTGGATGGGGATACAGCATCCGGTCTAGCAGCTTTCCTGGGGTTCTGTCTCCTGACGTCTTCCTCATTGATGGAGAGAGTCGTCACTGAGGTGGGTGGGGAAGTGGAGGGGGGGAGGTGGAGGTGATGCACTGTAGCTGGAGCTGTTGGGAGGTGTCGCGGGGGATGGTATCAGGGAAGACCCTATGTTGGGAGGTGTTGAGGGGGATGGTTACAGGACTGACCCATTGTCCATCAAAGCGACAGTAGAACTCGTCGGTCGTTGGGGGAGTGGGAGACTTTGGGCTTGAAGCTGGTGATCTGTTTGAGTCCTCTCCAGACAGAAGCAGAGTCGTTCGCTGAGAACTGGTTTTGGAGTTTCTCAGAGTACCGTTGTTTAGCCTCTTTCACCGCCTTCCTAAACTTGCACTTTGCTTCTTTAAGTCTGTCTTTGTCCCCACTCTTGAACGCCTCTGCCTTATCCAACCTTAACCTTCTGAGTTTGGCTGTGAACCAGGGTTTGTCATTGTTGTAACTCACCCTGGTGCATGATGGAACACAGCAGTCCTCACAGAAGCTGATGTATGACGTCACAGCCTCTGTGTACTCATCCAGACTGTTGGTAGCAGTCCTGAACACATCCCAGTCAGTAGAGTCCAAACCCGTCTGGAGATGCTACACTGGTCCACTTCCTTGATGTCCTCACTACAGGTTTGCAGAGCTTTAGTTTCTGCCTGTAGGCGGGGATCAGGTGAACCATGACGTGGTCAGAGAAACCCAGTGCAGCATGGGGGACGGCGTGATAAGCATCCCTGACTGTGGTGTAACAGTGATCCAGAATGTTCTCCTCTCCGGTCGGGCATTTAATATGCTGTCTATATTTAGGGAGTTCATGAGTGAGGTTCCCTTTATTAAAGTCTCCAAGGACAATAACTAGGGAGTCCGGGTTGGTCCGCTCCACACACAGTATCTGGTCGGCGAGCATGCGCTGTGCGACCTGCACTTTGGCCTGCGGCGGGATGTAAACACCGACCAGAATGAATGAATGGAACTCATGGGGTGAATAAAAAGGCTTACAGTTTATGATGAAAGATTCCAGGTCATTAGAACAATGCTGCTGGATCACTGTCATGTTGTTGCACCAACCGCTGTTGATGTAGAAACAGATTCCTCCACCTTTAATTTTGCCGGAGAGGTCCGTGTCTCTGTCCGCTCTGTAGAGTTGGAAGCCTGCCAGCTGCAGCACAGAGTCCGGTATTAATCCACAGAGCCACGTCTCCGTGAAGCACAAAAGATTATATGAAGAACAGCCCCCCCAACAGCAGTTGTAATTCTTCTACCTCTCCTCCGACATTTCGCTGCGTGAGCAAAGGTGAACGCACCTTTGACTAGAATGTCCAAAATTTCCAGTGTAGGGAAATAAATCCTCTGGCGTTGTTCCCCTGATGTTCAAGAGCTCTTCTCTGGAGAAAGAGATCTGGGTACCATCACACAAAACAAAACAACGCGCACAGACACACCGAGTCGACCGTCTGCGGCACCATCTTAGAGCTCCAGACAAACAGACAAGTAAACCATCAGTACTGTGACAATGATGACAGGTGTAGCTTATGTCACCAATCATGTAGCCTACAGTTTGAGAAAAAGCTTAGCATCACTGGACACGATTAACATAATTGTAGAACAGCAGTGGTAAGGACATAGATTTTATAAAGTAAAGCTCAGTATGTGCAAAGGGACCTCTCAGAGTAATTAATGATCCCTGCTATTTCAACACCAACAAAAATGAACATTACCCATCTGCCACAGGGAGTCTGTTCAAAAAAATACTTACAGCTGGGCTTGTCAAGGCATTGCTACCCAAGAGATATGACTTCTTTGGTTAATAAGAAAATGCTCACATTTCCTTTTTCTTGCTTAATTGCTTGAAATATACCTTTACTTTTCAATCAATATACTTTATAAACATACAGTAGAATGTAGTAGAGTTTTGAGTACCGCGAAGGCAAGCTGTCTGTATTGACTTGTGTAAAGGAAAACTATAAATGAAGAGGAGCCAGTAGAATAGTTCCTTTTTCGTCATCTGTAAAAAAAAGTCTCAGTATCTGACTACTCCTCCGTTGATGTCACACTCTATCTCTGTATATTTATTTATATATATTAAAAGAAAAAAACACTCTTGAACTTCTATCTTTCTATATTGTTTTTTGTATTGTTTTTAACCAACGCTCAAAGCTCAAGGTTATTGCAGTTAATTACAAATCCAGTGGTGGGTGATATTGTACAGCCTAATGAAGGCTCTCCTCCGGAGTGCAGATCTGGCCTATTCATGCATTCACATGCAGTGATTAACACTTTATATTAAAATCGCTTGTTTATATCAACTATATTGTGATGATGTAGAACAACTAGGCTACAGCTCCTCACTGGAGAGAGTTCCCTTGGCTTCCCATATGGGTGCATTCTTAAATCCAATCTGAAGCTTTACACTAAAATAAGAGCACAGTTAGAAGAAAAAGAGGTTTCTATTTCTATATGAATTAACGTTAAAAGTTCAAATGGATGAAAGCAAAACTTTCCTACCTTTTTATAATACAAAATGTAATGTGTCTTGTGCAAGAGCTTGTTGACAGTGAAGGTTGACAATGTAAGAGGACAGCAAATAAGACATGATTATTATGAGAATTACTTAATTTAAATCACCTCATTTCGCTCAACCAGCTCTTTAAATTTAAGCTGTTAACCACACATTCACTGCACAGTCTCTTCAGACTAAGTGCCCACAGTAGCTTTGCCGGCCAGAGAGTGTGGTGCACTGTAAAACCGAACTGTATATTCCAACGGCGCTTCGAATTTACGAACGGTCCAATATGTGCCACAGTGCGCTCTGAGTGACGAACACACTTGACACCGTAGATAATCATATCCTGATTAAAAGTGTACACGATCGGGTGGGCATATCAGGCACAGCTCTACCTTGGTTTTCTTCTTATCTCACTGGCAGAAGCTACGTAGGAGACTGTGTCAGACTCCTCTCCACTGTCATGTGGTGTCCCACAGGGCTCGGCTCTGGGGCCCCTGGTATTCTCGTTATATTTGCTGCCCTTGGGACCGATCATAAACAGATATAATATTGCTTACCAGTTATATGCGGATATCCAGCTTAATTTCTCATTTAACCCCTGTGTTGTCTTCCTGTCAACCTTGAAAAAAATCACTTTTCATTTTTGATGCCTTTTTTTCCAACGTTTTAAATTGTAAAATATTTCTTCTACACATTTTCAGCACTTATTTCTACGTCCCATTTTTTCTGATATAAAACAAAAATGAAGGCGAGACACGGCAGGCAAAAACATTGTTTTCTTTTCACTGGTCAATTTTGGGATATTTGTCTTCTTTCAGACTTGTGGTGAAAAGTCAGAAATACACATTTAGGTCTTTATTTTACTACACTTTGTCTGTTTGCGTCTGTAGATTTCTCCTAAATTCAACAAAAGTTCCACGATCGCTGTCTGCACACTGTCATCACATATACCGTTGGAAAGCTCCCTCCTGTACAATTCTGTCGGATCCAAATATGGTAATTTCCTTTTATCAGCAACCAATCGTGAAAGTAAAAGTGGGGATTTAACTCTAAATGTGCAATCTCATTGGCTGATGCCAATTTCTGACAACGTGATTCGTTCAGAATCGTCACGTGGTATGCTTTGACATTTCCTGGTTTGGTTTAACTTTCCGCGCTACCTTTTGAGTGAATGAATGAAAATGACTTAACGTCAATCATCGAAAAGAGTACAGCAGTTGTCACTTGCAAGGGGGAAAAGGAAAATTAACGATGCATTACCCGGTGAAATGCCCTCGGGGACCGCATCTGAACGTAAGCTGTCGATGGGAAACTGGGGGGGTGGTTTAGATATAAGCCAATCTATAAATAAAGGTGAAGCGAACGCTACACAACAGTGGCTGCTTGTTCATGTTACGCGATTGAATGAGTTGATTGGTGATTTAACTTGTCCTAATTGTGGTATGTCAGGGCTAAAAATTAATATAGATCCACAGATTCATGGGTTCTGTAGCAGTTTATTGTTCGAGTGCTGTCTGTGTAAAGATGACAAGTACCGCAGGAGCGTGTACACGTCTACGCGACTTCGAGATGAGTCCAGGAACGATGTCGCATTTGATGTGAATGTGCGAATGGTCCTCTTGGCACACGAGTTAGGATTGGGATATGCAGCTCTCAGAAAAATCAGCAAGGTGTTGGGGCTCCCTGGCCTTCACCTTAAAACTTATCAGAGGCACGGCAAGAGAGTGACAGGTAGGCTATGGAAACAGGGTTGTGTCAGAAAAGCAGTCTGTAGAATTTCTAATGTCAGAAATAGCCCAATACGTGTGGCTGTTACCACCTTGTAACATATTATAACATTACTGTAACAATATTTGTTTTGTATGGATGGAATAAGGATGTATTTATAAAAATAGAATAAAGTGCCATCTCATTCATTGTGTTGTGTTGCAGTGGTCAGTTTTACTTTTACAGTACAGATTTTTGTGTATTGTATCTATAAAAACAAAACAAATGAACACTTATTGATACAATACACATTTCATTTTAGCGGCAGAAATTGAGAGGGGTCTGGAGTCACTTCACAGGACCAGGGAGCAGGTCAGGCAGGCCTATACGGATATTGATGCAGATGTGGCAGAGTTGCTGAGAGAGAATGCAGATGCAGTCATAAATATCAGTGTTTCTTTTGATGGCACTTGGCAGAAAAGAGGGTTCACATCACACTATGGGATTGGGGTGTGCATCGATATTTTTACAGGACTGGTGATCGACTTTGAGGTTCTATCCTCCTACTGCCATGCGTGTGCCCTTAAAGAAGCTGCCAGGCATGAAGGAAAGATTACAGATGAGGAAATTGACAGCTGGAGAGAAACACATGACTGTGCACAAAATTTTAGGGGCTCAAGTAAGGCTATGGAGCAGGAGGCAGCGAAGAGGATGTGGGCCAGGTCCGTGAGTTGCCACCAGCTGAGATACATTCGGATGGGGACAGTGCTGCATTCAGGGAGGTGGTATCCCTCAACCCATACCCTGGGCATGAGGTAGAGAAATTAGAATGTATCAACCATGCCCATAAGTGTATGGGCATAGCACTACGCAAATTAAGTGATGAACGCAATTTGGGGGGGAAGGGTCTGGGAAAATGAACGGCCAAAAAATGTAAAACATTACAAAATTATTACAGGGGGGGCAATTGTAAATAACCAGGGTTCCCTAGACAAAATGAAAAATGAGATCTGGGCTGGTCTACTCCACAGCATGTCCTGTGATGAAGTCCCCTTGCACACCAGGTGCAACCTGTCCTGGTGTTGGTATAGGAGAGCGGAGGAAAATGGAGAAACTCCAGAGAGCCACAGGCTCCATGCAGGAAACCTTTTGTCTCGGGAGGTGGGCCAGAAGCTGATACCTGTGTACCACCGCATGTCAAGTGACAGCCTGCTGCAGCGCATGCAGCCTGGTGGCACTCAAAATGCGAATGAGTGCCTCAACTCTGTCATACTGGCTCGCTGTCCAAAAACAGTATTTGTGGGTAAGAGTAGGGTTGAGGCAGTCGCAAGTATGGCCATTTCAACTTTTAATGAGGGGGGCCTCTGCCATGCTTGCCATCATGGATAAGCTTTGGGTGGAAAGTACTGTCGTTACGGTCACCACCATCAGGGAAACAGACATGCTGAGGATCACAAAAGCCATCCAGTCTGAGAGTGCAAAATGTTGCAGAAAGACTCTGAGCACAGCTAAAAAGCTGAAAAGGCATCAGGAAGAGAGGGCAGGGGGGCCTACATATGGTGCAGGCATGGAGAGCAAGGCTTTCAACCCTCATGGGTCAACTTTGTGTTCTGTGTGGACATTGTGTGTTCTGATGGACATAGAAGACTAGAGTTGCAGTTCTGATGATAAATTTGTGTCTCTGGTTAGTTGAAGGTCTTATTTGGCAATGTTGTTTTATTCAGTTGTCATTGTCCATGGTCTACCTTGTTATAAACAATTACTTGGCCAGTTGTTTTGCTTGTTAGCAATGTTTTCATATAGAAATGTGTGGAATTTTACAATATATATCTTTAAAGCCCGTTTTCTCAAAATGACTTTTCTCTCATACTCCAAGTCTGAAATCTCCACTTCAGTAGCACCTATATACAACAAACTTTCCAGTCTTGTACCTAGTTATATTAGGAAGACATTACAGAGGGATTTGTAAATATATTATTCCTAGCCTGATTTATATAACATTTTATTCCAAAAAACATCAAAAATCGATTTTTTTAAGGCTATTGACAGTATATTCTGATTTACAGGATAATAAAAGTAGATATCCATAAATCCCTCTGTAATTTTCTTCCCATCTAATATGTGAACACAATGAAAAAATTATTTTGAACCTGGCTTCATCCAATACTCAGATTTCGTTTTTTTTAAATATATGCAAATTAGCGCAAATTTAATTAGATAATGCCTAATTTGCATATTTAAACATTAAATTACAGAAAACTTATAATACATTTTCTTCTCATCTTAATGTAAGTAATCAACTGGGAGAGTTTCATGGTGATATCTGCTAGTTAAAATATTTACCCTATTCACCTGTAGTGTCTCGCCTTAAAAACGGTTCAATGTGACCCGAAGTCAACACCCAGTGAGGCATTTCAGGCTCCTTGACAGTAAATTCCATTGCACATTACAATGTACAATGTCCCTCTAAGGTCTAATATGTTAAATCTAGGGCTGTCAAATGATAAAAGAATTTTAATCGCTGAATGTCTATAGTTAATCGCGATTAATCACATATTTTATCACATGATTAAAATTCTATTATTTTGCATTTCAGAACAGTTTTTAAAGTACATTTTAACAATTGAAAGCAATTCTTACCAGCGTATCTTGATTGGGAATCAAATGAATGCAAAGAAAGTGACTTTAAGATCACTGCACAATTCCTCCAAGTACCTAACTAAAAAACTAAAAATCCCTAAACTTACTAGAGTCAATATAGTGTTTAGTAACTCCTAAAAAATGTTGATTACTTACTGACGTCCAGTGATCACTGGATAATGAGCAGCTAATTTCTGCACAAGTCCGCACAGCCCATCTCCACTCTTACCCGGCGACAGAGAAACAGGCTGGATAGTCCGGTACACTGTTGTTTCCACAACAACAAAAACACAGCAGTCTCTGAACTCGCGTTGGGAGTTTCGTTGAAGTTGGATGTAGTCCAGTTTTTGTCTAATGAGCGGACACTTGCAAGCAGGATTGATGGAACAGGTGGCCGGCTAGCGTTAGCTTTCCACCTAGCTAGGTTATACTCTAGCCCCCGTTCGCGTTTCACCGCTGAGGATGTCCCCCCGTGATCGCCCGCTCCGGCCGCTGCCCGCTACGGCTGCTGCAGCTGCTCGCTCCAGCCACCGCTGCTGCCCGCTCCGGCCACCGCTGCTGCCCGCTGGTCAAACTAACCTGTACGGCGGGCCACAGCAACCTCTTATTTCTGAACATTCATCTCTCCCCCACCCCACGAGTGCCGGTGGTCTAGCATCACGTTAACTGTACTACTATCCTTAGCTCCGTAGGTGGTAGCTCAAGCTTGATGTGCTTCGGTGATATTTTAATTTGGCTTTACACAATGTGCATATGGCTTTTGACTTGTGTACGAGCCGTCCGGGAGTTTTGGAAAAAAGCGCCATTCAGGATTTCATTGCTGCTGTCTTTCTCCGTCGGGATCAGTCTTTCGAGTCAGTAGCACCGGGACGTTGGAATGCTCTGCCTCCTCACGTACAGTCTGCTGGTTCTGTGGACTCTTTTAAAAATCAGTTAAAGACCTACCTTTTTAAATATGCTTTTGCTTGACTTGTCTGCACTTTATTTTGTATTTGTGTTTTAATATGTATCATCTTGTATGTTTTATGTAAAGCTCTCTATAAATAAACATTACTTATTTAATATGTTCTTGTTCTTTCTTTGATGAACTGAAAGGAATGGATAATCATATACCCCTTACAAAAATGTAGAGTCCACAGCCAACACATTTTGGCAACAGGATTTTTATCTGGTGGCAAAAAAACAACAACTTAATTTTGGGTGGTAACACATTATTTGACATTGCAAATGTCATGTAATATTATTGCCAAATTTCCCATTAGTAATGCTTTAAATTCCTTCTTTAGTGCTAAAATTAATATTACTGTAATGCGCATGTAAAACATAAAAATGCTGTAAAAAGGACCATTGAATATGATTTATTTGGAAACAGTGAAGATATAAGGAAATAGCAGGATTACCGAAATGACTTGTACATGGACAAGATGGACATACTTTGGTTACACTTTACTTGAAGGTATCTACATAAGAGTGACATGACACTGTCATGAACATGTCATAAACATTATAAACAAGTCATCAATTCTTTTAGTAAGGTTTTTGTCATGACAAGTTATGGTTAGGGTTAGTGTTCATGTGTCATGTGTTCATGACAGTGTCATGTCACTCTTATGTAGATACCTTCAAATAAAGTGTTACCCAAACTTTTTACAGGAAAGAAAAGGAAAACGTGTGCTCCTCAACATAAAAATTCAGTCAATCCAAAATATTTAGATGTAAGCATATCTTGCACCCCATTAATGTCAGGTCAGAAAGTACTTTAAAACGTTTTCAGAAGCCTTGCTGTCTTTAGAGGAAGGTAAGCTCATACAGCTATTTCTGATGCTTGCTGTAATCTCTGAGGTTCACATAGGGTCAAGTCTATTGAGCCTGTTAACATCTGCACTGTGGTAGTTTGCATCATGTTTTTTTTTAATTATTCATTGTCTGTCAGTGACAGACTAAATCAGCCAGTGTTACTTACAATATATGCAAATAATAATAGTAATAAAACACAGAATATCTCAATATAGATTTCACACATTGATATAAACTGTTTTAAGAATAATTTACTACTATTACTGAAGCAGGGACAAATAAATTACTCATTTAGTTTAAAGTATGTTTTATGTTAGAAATACATTCAAGCAACATTATGTATCTGTGGAGAACATGAACTTGATATTGTTTGTTTACAGAAAAACAATACAATGCAACACTAAAGCCCCCACAACAATCACAAATAGATATGACCATAAAGCATAGGTCCTCTAAACCCATTTCCCCCAGAGAGCGCTCTGCATGACAAATGACAACAAGGCCATAATAGTCCGCATTTTTCAAACATTTCAAATCTGAATTCTGCCTCTGCCGAAATGAGGCCAGCTCTACTTTTAATAACAAAGTCTACGTCTTCCTTTATCCTCCCTCTCCCGGTGGACTGAGAGGAAAATTGGATTTCACTCTTGTTTTTCAGAGGCTGATATTATCTCTTCTGGGACAGAAATCATGTTTTATTAATTAAAACGATTTTGAAAATGACCAATTATACTTCTTTTTTGCTGTAAATTAACGTTTGTTCCCCGGCTCTTGATGTGTTAAAGGGAGCATGCCTCCCTGGAGAGTTTTGCTTTATAATCATTTAAGGAAGCCTCCTGCCCCTAGTCTCTCTGTGCAGTCCTGTTTTGCAAAGATGAAAATATATAAAGCAAAATAGGGCAGAGATTACACTGTTCAGTGGGTAGATGAGTGACTGTGCTACTTCTCAAGCTTTTTCGCTTATTCCTGCTAAATGCGGAATTGCTGCCTATTTTTGGACATTTTCTTTAATAATCTATTTTATGATGTCAAGTATCTTTGGTCAATTTACTTATTGTCATGAAAACACTGATTAAGTGTTTTGAGCATTTTAGTGCATAACTACGACTACAACGACTGAAGAGAAAATTGGAATTGTGAATTTGTATGGAATTGTCTGGAGCATTCTGTAACCTGATTCCAGACCTATAAAACACATATCACGTCTCAGTATCTTCAATTATTGAAAGAGGCCTGGTGCGATCTGTGCTTTGTAGGCAGGTTTAAGAATGTCAAGCCTATTATTCCCAGAGTTACATTGAGTTGCACGTTTCCACACCACAAGTATTTTAGTTGTCTGACCTTAACCATACCTTAATCATTGTTTATTTTCCATAACCACAAACCTTTCCGAACAGAAAAGCAGAGCTAGCATTTTTCAAGAGGTCTTTATTTAGCGAAGCCTACTGCTTTGGTTGTTCGTGCTTCGATGTTAAAAGAAACAAAGTGCTTATCTCTTTCCTCTGACATCATTTTCTGGATGAGTCTGCTGGGTGTAATATGGTAAACCACCAGATCCTCCTTTGCACCCTTGAACGGTTCAGTGTCACAGTCTCTGAATTCTTTCTGATTAAATCCTACCTGACAGGTCCCCTAACTGGGGACAAGGAAATGACCAGTCCCTGAAAACAGCCTGGTAACAGGAATACCACAAGGCCCAATTCTGGGTCCCCTCCTCTTCTCCCGCTACACTTAGAAGCCAAGTGTATGACAGTGGCAAACTTCCATTATCACTAATGACACCCCAATATTCTTTTCATTCCCCCTATCAGACAGTCAGGTGGAAGCTGTCCGCAGTGGATGTCAAGTCATCTCCTAAACCTCATTCTGAAAAAGACTTGCATCCATCAGGGGAATGGATGCCAACACCACGTCCTTTTCATACATTGGTCACGTCAACTCAAGACAGTGAGGAACCTAGGGGTGACCCTGGATGTTCTCAGCAAATATTACAGCATCTATAGATTGCTTCTGTACAACATCAGGAGGAGTTGGTCTTTCCTCTCTGAGTAGGTGACCCAGGTGCTCATCTAGGCGCGTGACTACTGCAACTCCCTCCTCACCAGAGCCCCTGCACCTGTCAATCTTTGCAACTGGTCCAGAATGCTACTACCATTTTATGTCAGATGTGTCACGCCAGAGTCCCATATGGGGTTCCGTGTCTCAGACCTTGTCCATGCTCTGGATGAGATACTAGCATATCAACTGAGCAATAACGTAATGCCCAGCAGACTGTAGGGCAGGTGGATTTTTTCTTGAAATATTGTGACTTTATTCTCATTAAATTATGACTTCAGTCTCAAAATATTACAACTGTATTCTTCAAATCTCAGAGAACACAGCTGGGATAAGTCACATTTGAATGTGCAGAAAGTTTTGAACATGAGCAGAAACCTTGCTGAAACACATGAACTATTCCAGTCCGGGGGTTTATAAATGAATTAAAATGAATTAATGTATCATTGACGTGAACAGGTGCCACATGCACATTTAAAGAGTTTAGTTCCTTCCCCAAAGAAAAGACACAAAAGAGGAGTTAGGAGTATGTCATGCTTACATGTGTGTTGACTCAGGAAAGATAATATTAAAAGAGAAAAGTTGATCTACAGGAGAATAAATATTTGAAAAATTATATTTTGAAATGTCAACTGTGTTTTCCTTTTACATAATTAAAGACATTAATTTGTTTAATGCTCAACATTTTCTGCGGGAGGACCCCCAGAACCCCTGCTTAATGTGTACCCACCAATGTTGGAACAAAACCTGTGCCCTTGAGTTTCCAGCTGTAATTTTTTTTGTTTTGTGGAGATTCAACTAAGCAATGTTTGGGCTACTAGGCCACTTCTTTAATCTCTGGGCTACCTACCACCTAGTATATATCGACGACGATTAATTTAGGGGATTGCTCCGGTGCGGTTGAAAGATCCATTGAATGTCCCTAATTTTCGGCCGTATGTCCCTCACCTTCCGCTTTCTTTGTGTTGGCGTTCTAAACTCCAGTGGATTTATGAGGACTATGGTTAACTGCTCCTCAGATGTCTGCAAGGTAAATCCGTCTGTCCAATCAGAGTTTTCTGTTGCACGACTAAAACTATTTTTTTATTTTTTTATAATTATTTTTTTGGGCATTTCCGCCTTTAATGGACAGGACAGCTAGGTGAAAGAAAGGGAGAAGACATGCAGGAAATCATCAAATGACAAAACAATTACCTTCCCGATTTATCAGAGGCACTGTTGCTCTGTCCGGTGCTTAGCACCGTCCAAGACAATGGTGATTGGTTTAAAGAAATGCCAATAAACCAGAGCACGTTTTTCTCCCATCCCGGAATGCCGTGTGGACTCGAGTTTAGATTATCGGACCGGACCCGACCCACGGGCCGGGATATTTTACACCGCTATGATCGGGCCTGGCCGAGCCGGGCCCTTGATCACGCATTTGTGTTTTTTTAATCATTACTTTATTAGCCTTATTCGGTTGGGAGCAATCTATGCCTCTCCAGCTTCTCCCGTAGCTCTGGGTGTATGTCTTGCACTGACTTGAGTGGGAGGTAAACTGTGCTACATCGTGTCTCCCCCATCTGCAGCACTGTTGTCGGCCAGTGCGTCAGCAGACCGCGGCGAAGGACGAAGGACAGTACGATTAATTAGGTGATGGAGACAAAGTCTCCTATATGGTTCCAGGGCTTTGATTATGTTGCTGCCTTGAGCTGTTACCCACACTATTCGGCTGAGGCAGCTAGGGTCGAGTTTTTTTTTTTTTACGTTTCTTCATTCGGATCCATTTGTGATCCATTCCATTCTGAATAAACAAACGGCGCAGTTCACTTGCTTCGTCCTTGTTGCATTATTCATTAAGATAATTCTAAATAGATTTCTGTAGTTCAAACAACTCTGAATTGTAGCTGAGAACGTCAGTTATAACAGCTCACGTATTCAAAAATTGTCGGGTTTAAATCGGGCTCGGGCTCATAATTACAGTTAATGTGTCGGGCCGGGCTCGGACACAACATGCACGGGCTCGGGTAGGGTCGGGCCTGATTTTTTTTGGGCCCGATCTAAGCTCTAGTGTGCACCAGCCAGACCTTCCTCCACAGTGCTGTGGAGATAATGTGAGACTACCTACCACCCAACATGAACACCTATTATTTCTACCAGCTCTGCTGAAAACCCACGTCTTCAGAAAACACTTCAACAACCAACGCTAGCACTTAAAATGCACTTCTACTATAGCATTGAACATGCTCTTAGTTCATTAAGGAAGGAAGCACTTAGAATTGCCATTGACATGTAGCTATTGTTCCTATGAAGGTTGAATGCACTTATGGTAAAATCTTTGGGACTATGAACTATAAATATGGGTAAATGAAATCTCTGGATGTTTAGGAAATGTTATTCCTGTATTAAGCATTCTATGGTGTATTGCGTACTGTAAAAATCTAATAAATGTATCCAGTTCTAAAAAGGTTATGCTTATTCAGAGTTTCAAAATGACTGACCTCCATTTTCCTCTCACGTCTTTCAATATCATACAGGTGATTCCAAAAGCTGTTAGCAAATCTAAACAACACAGAGGTCATGTGCCTCTCCCAACACTGACCTCTGGCCTCAATTCAAGTCTCAGTACCACTGTTTTCAGTATTGAAACACTGATGCAGAAAGAATCTCAGGGGGAAATGGTCTGTGCCTGAAATCAGTTCTGTAATCATTCAGCGTTAATTTAGGATTTTTAGTTTAGTTCCCTAGCGACGACATACTCATGTTCACGTCATTTATCTACAACTAGAAAACAGAGGTGTCACTCTCGCCTCTATCCTTGGGATGTGTTGTAAGGCTGAAAAGCCTTAAAAGAGACATGCAAGCTTCCTGTTTTAGTTCAACACTGCCTGTTGTCTTCTATAGCTGGCATACATTCAGTTATCTGAACAAGCAGTGAGATGCTTTGAAAAACAACTCAAGTATAATATTGAAGTTACGTTATATATTCTATATGCTGCATGTCTTTGAAGGAATCTGAAAAATCTTGTCAAGACTACATTTTTGGAGAGTCTCTGCTTAAAGGCATTCAGCAAATTGCACTCAGCTGTACACACGAAAAAGACAGAAGTAGTTATTTGAACAATGAAACAAAAGAGATGGAAAGAGGTTCAAACCTTGCCAGGTTTCTGCTAAATCAGAACTGGTTACTCCTGGTAACTACAACTTCTTTCACCATTTTAGCAGGCTTTTCTGTTGGGGTAGTTTGTTGTTTGTATTGTTTGTATTGTTATTTTAAGTTCATTTTATCTTTGATTGCTCCCACTTTTAACAACTGAGCACCTACCAATTCAATTGTGACTGCTGTATCTAATCAAAGTATTTATTTAGTGGAAGTACCATGTAATAGGGTCATGCTGTCACTATGCTGTCTGTTTTAGGGTGCTGACGTATGTTTTTATGAGTTACCCAAAAGCAAAGGCCATTATTGATTGGACCACAAAATAAATAGGCCATTATTGCTGGTCCGAGTACATACTCAAGATACTGTAGATCATACATGGAATACGATCACAGGGAAAACTTTCAAAGAAGAAGCAGAAATATTTCCATCCCATTGTGAGTATTGCAAACTTTTTCTGTATTCTGACTGTCTGCTGTGGTAATGACAGAAATGTTCACAAGTCATTTTTTGGAAGCCCAAGTCGAGTCTCAAGTCTTTGAGCTTGAGTCCAAGTCAAGTCTCAAGTCTTTTGATACGAGTCCAAGTCAAGTCTCAAGTCTCTGGCCATCTGATCTGTCCCTAACACTGTATTGTTCAATCTTATGAATTCAAAGCATGTCCTGTAGCTACCATCCGTACAGTATCAAAATCAGTTGTAGGATAACTTTATGGGGTCTACTTAACACATCCCTCTAGCCCTCGGACCTGGTGAAATATGAACCTAAGTCTGTCACATCATATGGATACAACTATAAAGAATTTGCCTGTTCCCAGCATTAGCACAACACTTTGCGATGGTTAGGTTGTTACCTGTGACGATATATGCTAAATGTAAGGTCTCTTTCACATTAGCAAGTGACTGACCTATCTGGGTGCATTTTGAGATGCCTGAAGAAGTTCAACGTTGTTGATCCGGCATCATTTATCTTGGTGCCACACACCTTGCATGTAGCTGTTCGCTTACTGCAACTGTTTATGAAGTTATTGAAAGCAAAACTAATGAAAAAAGGCACAACCCCCGGTGGACTATGTGTCGCCATCGTCGATGCATTTTGATATGTGAGCGCGCGCACATAGGCATAGTGCATGCGTTATGTTGCACATTATGGCAAAGGGCAGGGGACATGCAGCTCGTCATACGTTTCCCCAACGTTTATGCGCCAATAAAAGAAAATAGAAATACATTTATAAATTTAGATTTAAAAAGCAATAATTGCATGAAAACAGGTTGTTGGCGAGTCTCGAAGCTCGAATCCGAGTCAAGTCTGAAGTCAGCTGTTTGTGCGACTTAAGTGTGACTCGAGTCCGAGTCTGAGACTCGAGTCCCCATCTCTGGGTAATGCTATCCGATCCCTGGCTGGGTGTGTTTCACTTCTTGTGGCTGTGCACTGCACAACTAGCCTAGAAATCTAGACGCACCCTAGCAAATGTAATTTGCAGCCAGGGTCAGTCTAGCAACTCTCCGTTGGCTTGCGAGCTGGAATAAACAAATTCTGGTCAGGCCAATCACTTTGAGGTCTTTTGAATTGGCTTCGGCTGCGACTCTGGAAGACGTGAAGTTAAGCACTGAAGTCATTCTTAAAAAAGGAAGATGTGTTCGGAGTTTTGCCGACCGGATACTGCAAAAGTTTAATCTGTCAGCTAGCGTTGCTCTGGTTGGCTATGAGTGCAGAGGGATTTTGAAAGACAACCGTTTATCCCACCCCTCGGATTGAGCCCTGCCAATGGTGAGTTCCCAGTCCCAACATCTTGATGTGGGTCTGGCTTGTCAGGCTACTGCACAACAGGACACATGCATATCGTTTTACAAGTGTGTGCACAGTTGACAGTCATAAGCCAAATGCATTGCACTTCACGTTGTTGTTGCATTGGGTGTTTTAAATTTAACATCTGACGTTGTTATAACCATTTCATCTGAAACATTATTACCAATGTTACCAAATAAATGCACTTCTTGTTGTTGTCGCATTTTGGATGTATTGTGTTATTAATTGTGGTCAACAGACTTTCAACTACGCATGTGAAACACGTTTTTTGTCATTGCCTTAGGGTCACTTGTATTAGGATTTTAGCTATTTCATTGAATATTCTTTGCCCAAATAAATGAAAAACTACATGTATATGGAATGTGCTGTGTCATATCTGCAATCCAAGTACAAACATGCTACTGGTGGTGTATTTGTCTTCAAGATTCCCAAATAAAGACTGTAGCCCTGTCATTTTTTTTTTGATTGAACCCCAAAAAGCAGCCAAAACAGAAAGCCTCTGGCACTGGTCACGCTTGGGAAGTCGGTTTACCACTTTGGTCCAGACTGAAATATCTCACCACCTATTGGATGAATTGCCATTGCCATTTGGTACAGATATCCAGGGTGCTCAGAGGATACATTTTAATGAATTTGGTGGTCCCCTGACTTTTCCTCTTGTGCCACCAGCAGCTGAAAGTGTTCTCAACAACACTTACTGGATGGATTGCCATGACATTTGGAACAGACATTCCTAGTCCCCAAAGGATGAGTCCTACTGATTTTTGTGATCCACTGACTTTTCATCTAGCTCCATTATAAGCTTGTTTGAGGTTGATTTGCTACAAACTAGGGCATTAACGAATAGTGAATTTTAACTAAACTACTCCCTAAAAGTCGACAGATATTAAAGTATTCATATATATATATATATATATATGGAATTGTCACAGCGTTGGAAAGCACATTGTTATCGCCAGATGAGTGACAATGTTAGGAAGGACAGAACTGACTCAAACGCAAGGTTCAAATTGCAACAGGTTTATTGAACACAAAGGGAAAAGGGAGTGGGGAGGTAGACACCAGGGACAGGGGAAAAGGCAGATAGGATGGTGAGGGAATTGGGAGCCAGGGTAGGACGGTGAAGGCCGATAGGAGGGTGAAGGGGCTCGGTAGCTGGGGGTAGGATGGCGAAGGAAGATAGGATGGTGAGGGAAATTTGGAGCAGGGGTAGGATGGTGAAGGCAGGTAGGATGGTGAGGGACTCGGGAACTGGAGGTTGGATGGCGAGGGAACTCAAGGGCAAGGGCACTGAGGGGAGCATGGGGAAGCCAGGGCTGAGACGCCGAGGAGGAGACACTTGAGCGGGAGTGCACCGAAGCTGAGGAGTGTATGGCTGGAAGTGGTGGCGGAGGCAGATTGAAGCAGATTGCCGTGGGAGGGGGGACCGAGTGGCAAAGCCAGCTGACTGGAGACAACAGACAGGTCTGAGATGGTAGCCGCAGGGGACAAACACAGAAAAAGGTAAGTAACGTTTGTACAAGAACAGGGGGGAAAACCGAGGCTCTCGAGGACAGCTTGCAGAGTGTTTCACCAGGATCATTGGAGTAACGATCAAGCGAAGATGGTCTGTTGAGCCGGGGTTGAAATACTGGTCTTGATTGTAGATGGAAGGCAGGTGTGCACGGCGGGAGAAAGTGATGGTGGAATGATAACCAGGTGTGTTCAATCAGCTGGCAGCAATAGACCGGATGGGAGGGGAAGAATACAGAGGAGGCACAGAGAGAAGCAGGGCCAACAGAAAAAACACAGAGAAGGCAGGACCAACTAAGAAACTGACAGTGAAAAAAACAAATAGAAAATAGTAAACAAAACAGAAAACTCACAGCCAGCCGACCCCAACCATCACAGACAACTTCATATTCATACACAAGATGGACCCTTTTACATAATTTGTTGTTATCTACTGATGTTTGAGCAACGATATAACTGCAGAGCTGCTGCCAAACAGAGCTCTCGCTCGCACAAACTTTTGCGAGTTTACCGCCATGCACCAACTATGACTTGTTTACCTAGACCGCCCTCGGCTGCATATCTGAAACATTTCCACTTCCTTACTACTGCACCATGTTAAAACCACAGATGAATAAATATTCGACAATAATATGCCACGTCGATTAGTAGTTTTGATGGTTGAATATTCGAATAGTCAACTACATTCATGTCCCCCTCAAGATTAATTGTAATCACTTTGGTGTTCCTCTGACTTTTCATCTAGCGCCATCATAAGGTGAGAATTTCAGTTTGGGTTTTGGGTTTATCACCAAATACCTGCAAAACTAACATAAGCCTCAGCAGTACTTTGTGTTTAATGCAAATTAGCTAATGTTAGCATGGTAACATGCTAAACCAAGATGGTGACCTTGGCCTTACCATTGTCACTGGGAGCATGATAGCATGCTGACATTAGCATTTTGCTCAAAGCAGCACTGTGACTAAGTACAGCCTCACAGAGCTGCTAGCTGTAGACTCTTTGCCTTTTTAAACTTGACAATCCATTACTTCAAACCAATAGAAATAATCCGTTGACATTCAAATCTTCAACTCTATTTTAGATGTTCAAATCCTTCAATAGACCTCATTGTGTTTGACTTGAATGTGCTTTCACCTTATATTCTACTATACTAAACCCTCATTTTAATCTGAAAGTAATGACCACACAGTCACAGTAAACAGACAGCTCCATGCTGTCCTTTATCATATAGTTATCTCAGGGTTTTAAATACAAATGTTTCTTGATGTATTTATTATTATCACTTTACATAAGCCATATTGTTCCTTAGTGGACTTGCTTATTTACAATGCTGCTTCACAGAATGTACTGTACTAGTAATGAGAAATAAGATTCAGTTTCTCCACACATTAAAGGATATTGTAGTTTGCACTGCCAACACACATTGTGTAATGAGTCTGTGCATGGGGCCTCTCCTTCTGTTTTATTAATGTGCAGTGCAACAAATGTCCTTAAGGGACCGTTCGGTATTTATGGAATAGACCACCGGAGGAAAATAGGGGAGGGTCATGTCTTTTTATTCTTTGATGAGAGGGAGGGTCATCCAACTTTTTTTTCTAAAGGGGGGAGGGTCACCCAACTTTTGTATTCATGAGAACAGAAAAATTTCAAAGTGGCTTGTTTGGTGCATACCTTTCCATGTAGCTCCATGTAGCTCTCTCAGTCTCGGCCCCCCATCGCTAGCAGATGGGTCTGACCCAACAAAAATCGCCCCATCCCCCACGCCCATGATACACCACACCTGACCCTACCCCCACAATCACAGGTAGGAACAACAAGCTATTTAGCTCTTGTGAATGCGCAGGGATTCACAAAATGGATCACAACGAGTGAGGGACGAAAATTCGGCCCACTAGCTGGAAGCAGAAAAACTTAAGAGTCTCACTCCAGACGCTGTCGGGTGAGGAAACATTAAAGAAAATAGATTTTTTTAAATAAAATTAACGATCCAAAATTACGAGGAGTCCAGACAGTGTTGGAGGAGTTGCTGGTACCCTATGAAGACAAGCCGTGTGGTGCCTTTTGCCTTCGAACTGTTTGGGTCATTTTTCGAGAGACAAACAATCGAAAAAGAATGGTTCCGGGACTGCATACTGAATCCCGAATATGGGATACCAGTTTTAATATATAGACGAACAGGCAAGCATTGGATTTTATTGGACGACGGGTCGGCGTCAATGGAGAACATTTTCCTGCAGCTTGTGAAAGACGAGGAAGAAAAACCTGACCAAGACATTGAGGACGTCAATACTGAAACGGTACAGTTTGGTTTTGAGCTACTGTGCATGTGTTTTGTTGAGGTTTCTGGTGTAACGTTGCGACTGGAGCGAAGAACAGAAGAGTAGGCCTAGTCGACAGAGCCTAGCCTATTGTTTTACATAGTAAAAAGTGTGTGTGTGTGGGTTCCACTATTAACATAAAACAGATACAGATTGTTTTCCCTCTCATTTCATGTCCCGGAACACTTTGCTGTGCATAAAAACAACATCATGAAATTGTTATTGTCAATTCAGACAAATGGGTGGTACTGTGCACTATTAAGTCAGTGTATCAGTTTCATCTGTGTACCAAGTATCACAGCCTATTACAACGTAAGTGTTACACTGCATTCATACAATATTGATATTGTTATTCTCGCCACTAGATACACCGGCTCAATGAATCAATGAATATGATCGAAGGGTTGCCACTGCTCTGTTAGTCTGTGCTGGAAAAATGCATGACATGACTACCATGACAGCGAGACAAGTGGGAGGCCAGCAAATCAGCTGCAGAGGTCAAAGAGAGCTTTGACGGAGCAGATACAAGTAGCTTCCACAAGATGGACTTCAGAAAGAGTTGGCGATCTAGAGAATGAGAGGAGCTTTCTGCAGGAGTCATTAGAGAATGTGAAGAAACTGAAAGTGAGTAGCCTATTTCTTCAGAGACATTTAAAGCGGAATAATCGGCACCATTTCATAATGATGCCCATTGAGTGTAATGTGTTGACGTTCACTACAGCTTAAATTTTTTTTTATGGATGTGTTTAAAATGTTGTTGATGCAAGATAATGACCTGTTGTGGACGCATTTGTACTATTTTCGATGTACAGGCAGCTGAGACACCGTACACCAGACAGCGTTTGAAACAAGCTGTGAAAAGGAAGGCAGACCAGATTGCTGAAGACGAACACATTAAGAAGAGGGCACGAGGTGCGGGTCACAAAACCATGATGGATGAGGAGGATGAGAGGTGGCTGGCTAAGTGTATAGGTAGGTAAATTACATGCATATTTGTTTTTATCCTAATAAATGTAAACCTTTTATCATTATACTGTTTTATAGTAAACTATGGCTATTGGAAACTATTAATAGAAGACATGGTGACCAGGATTTTTGTATTCTCTGTTATTTTCAGAGGATTAAACTACAGTTAATGGTCGTCGACATGAAAGTGTACTCTACACCCATCATAGAGTGGAGTCC